>NC_133329.1:1441347-1507541 GCF_042186555.1 Aquarana catesbeiana | reverse complement strand
TCTTCTCTCTAAGAATGCCTGACCCTATCTCTTCCGATTACTCAATTACTCTCCTCTCCCTTTATCACTCTTCTTTCCTCCTAAGGATCATTCCAATTACTCTTGTTTCCTTTCTTTATCGACCCCCCCCCCCCATTACTCTTGTTTCCTTTCTCTAAGGCCCCCCATCATTACTCTCCTTTTCTTTTCCCAAAGACCTCAATACCTCATTGCCCCCATTCTTCTCTCTCTAAGAACCCCTATTAGTCTCCTTTCATCTCTCTGAGATCCCCCATTGCTCTCCCTCTAAGGATCCCTGAAGATTTCCCTCCTGAACTCTCTAATAGGCCCCATTATTGAAGTCTCCAGTCCCCCAGGCCCCCCATCACGTTATCTCCTCTCTTTTAGGGCTCCTGAACGTCTCCCTCCAGTACACTGTCATTCTGGACTTTGAGCAATCTGTCAGTCGAATGTCCTTTGCAAACAGTCAGAAGGAGATAATAAAGACCATCATGCTCGAGGTGGACCAGCCTGTGTGCCAGAATTACAACATTTCCCTTCTGGTAAGAGATGTCTCTGTCCCTCTGATGGGTCACTCTTGATGGGGGCATTACAATAGTTGGGGTATTGTACAGAATCTTATGTTATGGGATTTGGGGGTTCACAAAATAGATTTATTTTCCTGTGTTGTGATTGACGTCTTTGCCTCCTTCAGGACTGTTTTCTGGAAAACAGCTCTCCTGTGTTGGTGTCTGTTACGGCCTCTCAGATCCCAGATGTCTCTCGCTGGCTTCTCTCTCCATCGAGCAGTCTTAAAGACAGTGCCCAGGTACGTGTGGAGCCACTTGTGGTCACTGGCTGGCACTTCCAGTGGGCCAACACAGAAAACAGTACCAAACTATTATCAAATCACCGGCCTGAACCACTGACACCAGACAGGATGGATTCATGGGCTAAGGGGGCATACCCCAAATCCTGACCCTCCATCAGTCGAGATTGAACAGATAAGCTACACTCTTCAATCTTCAGTCCTCCATTTCTGGTGATCTGGTTTCCCCTGTGGCCTCATTTTCCTTGAGAGGAACCCAGGGTGGTATTCTTGTTGTAGACCTTCAAGGATCCTTGTATTGGGTGTTCAGAGAAGGCCTTCTGCACTGCTGTAAAGAGCAGTTATCGGGGAAGCCATAGACTTCCTGTCTGCATGAAACCAGTCCGGCCATTCTCCTTCCACCTCTCCCAATAATTAACAAGGTGTTTTCACCACAGAGCTGCCAGTCACATCTTCTCTGTAACCTCTAGAGATGGCATTGTGTGAAATCCCAGTAGATCAGCAGGCTCAGAGATGCTACAACCAAGTTCTCCACCAGTAATTATTCCATGCTCACTGAAGTCATACGTCTTCTCCATTCCGATTTGGTTTGATAAAAATTTAGACTTTTGACTTGCAATGCACTTTTTTTTTTTACTCAAAACTTTTTTCATTGACAAGGGAAAAAAAAGTGCTTGTACATTACAGTGTTGAAAGGCATAGATGACAACCATCCACACAAGCTTTGAACGTGAGATATAAAACCAGGTACAGAGCATCACACGTAGAGCTTATTAAAAAAAAAAAAAAAAAAGTTTATTTATTTTTTTGAAAACACAAAAACAGTAAAAAAAAGAAAAACATAGATCAAAACAAAATAAAACAAAGCAGCCCGAGTTTATTGTGGGACCTTTGCTCAGATGTCTCCTTTGTCTACTCTCAGATGTGCAGCGGAGAAATTCCCAAACTGGGCCATAACCATGATAACTCTAGGTCAGTGATGGTAAACCTTGGCACCCCAGATGTTTTGGAACTACATTTCCCATGATGCTCATGCTCTCTGCAGTGTAGTTGAGCGTCATAGGAAATGTAGTTCCAAAACATCTGGGGTGCCAAGGTTCTCCATCACTGGGGTAGGTGGTCTTATAATTGTAGTAACCTATCCATCACAAATTGTGGTGGGGCAAGACTTGGGTTATCAAGCCAACTTTGCCAGATAAGGTTAAATTCGCTTTTCGATGGCGATAAGCCAATTTCTCTCTAAGTAGAATGGAGTTAATGTAGGCGATACACTGTACCCTATAGGCAAAGTGGACGCCAACCAAAATTGGGCGATCAATTGCTAGCTAGGTATAATAACCTGGACACCATAATATGAATACCTTTTTGGATACATTTCAGCATCAGTTGCGCCCAACAAGCTCACCAGAGGATCAAGAGGTATAGGTATTTGGGCTAGAACAGAAATAACTTGAAATGCACTTTGACGTTGTTTATTAGTGAATAGGTTTAGCATAAGCTTTTTCCTTAGAGAATAGATGATGGAACGCCCCCCTTCTGAGTCACTTCTTGTCTCCACCCCCTTCCCACCTCTGAGCACCATCCCTTAGATCCACCCCTTACCCACCTCTGAGCACCATCCCTTAGATCCACCCCTTACCCACCTCTGTGCACCATCCCTTAGATCCACCCCTTACCCACCTCTGAGCACCATCCCTTGGTTCCACCCCTTACCCACCTCTGAGCACCATCCCTTGGTTCCACCCCCTACCCACCTCTGAACACCATCCCTTGGTTCCACCCCCTACCCACCTCTGAGCACCATCCCTTGGTTCCACCTCCTACCCACCTCCCAGCACTGCCTCATTTGGAGAATACAGAGCCAAGTATCATTATGTTGTGCTAAGTCATTTGTTTGGAATTTGGTAATAACAAGAAAAGCAGTAAAATAGATCCCCTGCAGCCAGCAACAACAGATTCCCCCAGAAACAATAGACCCCCTCAGCAACATAGGACCCCTGCAACAAAATATCACCCCCAAAACAATTGACCCCCCGGGCAGCAAGAACAGATCTCACAGCAGCCAGCATCAATAGACAATCCAGCAGCCAGGAACAATAGATCCCACCCTCAACAATAGATCCCTTCCAGCCACAATGGACCCACCCCTCCTCACCAATGTTAAAAGCTCCCCCAGCAACAACCAACCCCCCCCAGTCGGTTGCACCCACGACCCCACCACGCTCGCGAGCGGGCGGGAGGACGGTCAGAAAGCACTTAACCCCATCTAATTAGCGGGCGGGCAGGCAGGCAACGTGTCCTAGCGTGATCCTCCTCCCTCCTCCTAGGCGTCCTATAGGATCGCCTGTCCTTTCAGCCAATCGGGTGATGGGTCTCAGACCCGCTTCCTGATGGTCCAGGAGGAGGATCAGCGTGGCGATAGTGAAAATTAATTCGCTATTGTCACAGAACTGGGTGGGCTCTGCACGCAATGCTCTGCGAACCAAACCCACCCTTTTTTTGAAGCCTATTGGAGCCTCTGGCTCTAATCACGTGCTTCAAAAAACCCCCCCCCCCCTCTATTGGAATCTATGGTTTGGCGCCCTGTATGTAGATCAGGGGGCCGGACGCATGGATGGAGGGGGGCGGTGCCCATGTGCCCCTAATGGACAGGCCGCCACTGATTCCCCATCACACCGCAACACCCCTTGGCATTCCATACATTCAGTGCTGGAATTGCCGGAGCTGCATTCCTGCTGAAAAAATGTCCTGGCTTTTTCCCAATAAAGTGGCCACTGAGTGTATATAACCCATATATCACATAATCACATGACATCTTTTCTGCCCCCTGTAGATTCCCTTCCAGCTCTGTGGCAGTGGAGGAAGCTGTGAGCCGGACTTTCACCTACTTCTATCGTAAGTACCAAATTTTCACCCAGAGGTTTCAAAACAGTCCTACATCTGCTCCGGGACTGCCGACAGAGTCTCTGTGGAGGAGAGTTAGGCAACAGATTGGGTCTCCAGCCTTTATGGTATAGTCAGCATCCATCCAGATATTCCAGTACTCTGAGCCCAGATCATACTCTACAGTGAATGAGCGTGGGGTGAGTTAATCAGGCTGGGTTCCATTCCTGGGGGGGGGGTTCAGTGAAACCAGCTGGAAGTCTCCAAACAATAAAATTAGCAATGAAGCCTTTTGAAGTCCACGGGCTGATACACAAACTGTTGGTAAAAAAAAAAGGGCATGGAGAGTTGGGCACTGCCATAGGCTGATTGTTGGTAAATACCATACCGTACAGTGAGAGGATGTGTGGAAGGGTGTTGTTTCTACAAATGATTTAAATAACGTGCTTTGAGGAGATAATTCACAACGACCTGCCTCCTGAGTATGTTTCCTCAGCACCATATTGCCCCGCCGCACTACAACCGCTAAATAGCAGAATCCCTGGCACTGCTATAATATACACAACAGCACCAGGGATCCTGGGTAACTTCATTTACCAGATATGGTCATGCCCCTAATTGGTCAATGACATCAATGGGGGTCCATGGCCAGTTTGTCTACATACAGCAGTTGGGGATTCAGGCAGGTGAAATGGCCAATTTGTTAAGGGGTTCTTCAAACCGTGAACAGGCTGGGTTTGGGCCGAACTCACATTTGACCTGAAAGTCATCTCTATTTCTGTGACCTTATGTCCATGTAGGAGTGACTTTTCTTCTTGATCACATACATTGTCTGTTGCAGGATGGAAAATTTGGTTGTGGAGGAGGGGGCCTCCTTCTCTGTGTTCCTCAAACTTCACAACAAGGGAGAAAACGCCCAAAGGGTTAAGCTTTGGGTCAACCACTCAACTGGACTGTCTTTCCGCAAAGTTAATATCACGGAGGTACTGAGTGAGGCCATGTGATGAGGGTGGGGGTCAGATAAGTAATTCTCTTACTGTGCATTATTCTTGAGGAATAACCATCATTTCTTGGTCTTTGAAGGCATCGAGGAGGATCTCACTATTGTGTGAAGATTTGGAGACCCAAAGCCTCTCGTGTAATATTAGTCACCCTATCATGAGACGGGCATCCTGGGTGAGTCTACAAGTCAGAAGGGAAGGTGTGGAGAAGAGAGTTTCATGGAAGGAAATGGAAGAGAATTTCTGTTGGATGAGGAAGAAAGTATGGGAAGGCAGGTAGAGGAGAGACATTGGATGGTGTGAGGAAGAGGCTATATGGAGGATATGTATGGAGGAGATGTTTGGATGCAATGTATGGATGGGATGTATGGAGGATATGTTTAGGTGAAATGCATAGAGAAGATATTTTAGTGAGATGCACGTTGGTCTGCCAGTGCACAGTGGTCTGCGAGTACCCATTTATTGTCTTGTTGAGTACCTGTGTATTATCTTGTTGAGTATTAGTGTCAGGAAGTTAGTTGTTAGGTAATTTGGACAGGGTATAATCCCCAATCCTCGTTAAATGTAATAGCTACGATGCCCGGCGGGTGTGGAGAGGCGACTCTTTGTACATCTTGCGGCATGTATGCGTTCCTTGATCACCCGTCGAGGGCGAATACTGCTGTGAAGTGCCAGGGAGGCCGATCCAGGGCTGGAACATCCCAATAAGTACGCTCCATTGAGTGACACTGGTAAAACCAGTCAGGGACCAGCACTGCTGGAGCTGAGGGACTCTTCTAGCTGCCGGGGGAAGAACTCCTCCAGTGAGAGTGGGGGGGAGCGAAGGGAAAGGAAAGACAGATTCTGGTGGTAGGGGACTCAATTCTTTGAAGGACAGAAAGGGCAATCTGTAACAAAGACCTGACCTCGGGTGGACAGATTACTGGGAGGGGCTGGGAAAGACCCGGCTGTCATGGTGCACGTTGGCACCAATGACAAAGTCAGAGGCAGATGGAGTGTCCTAAAGAACAATTTTAGGGACTTGGGAGCTAAATTGAGGAAAAGGACCTCCACCGGTACATCGAGCCACACCAGAAAGGCAGAGGGAGATTAGGGAAGTAAACAAGTGGCTGAAGAGCTGGTGTAGTAAGGAGGGGTTTGGGTTCCTGGAGGACTGGGCCGACTTCTCAGTCGGTAACCGGTACTATAGAAGGGACGGACTGCACCTAAATGGGAGGGTGCAGATCAGCTGGGAATGAAGATGGGCAAAAAGTTAGAGGGGGGGGGGGAGGGTCCAGAGGTAGAGATAATCAGCGCAGAATATATTCCAGAGGGTAGTATTGGGGGCATTAGTGGTAGGTTGACCAAAGCACATAAACCCAAGATAAGTATAGTAGCAAGTCCTAGTTGCAATCTCGGAACACCCAGTAAGAGGATAATATGCGACCGGTCTAAACTATGTGGCATGTTCACCAATGCCAGGAGCATGGCGGACAAGATGGGTGAACTAGAGATACTGTTGTACGAGGAGGATTTAGATTTTGTGGGAATTTCAGAGACCTGGTTCAACAGCTCTCATGATTGGCTGGCAACCATTCGAGGGTATACCCTTTATCGCATGGATAGAGAGGGTAAAAAAGGGGGAGGGGTATGCTTATATATCAAGAATAATGTACAAGCGAATGTGAGAGATGACATCACTGAGGGAGCTAGAGAGGAGGTGGGATCCTTATGGGTAGAGCTCCAAAGGGATGAAGCTAAGGGGAAAATAATACTGGGAGTATGCTATAGGCCCCCTAACCTGAGGGAGGAAGTGGAGACGGATCTCCTATCACAAATTGGATTAGCAGCAAGGATGGGAAGTGTTATCATAATGGGGGATTTTAATTATCCAGACATAGACTGGGCGGAGGGAACCGCGCATTCATTTAAGGCTCGCCAGTTCCTTAATGTCTTGCAGGACAATTTTATGGGTCAGATGGTAGACGCACCAACTAGAAATAAAACATTACTAGATCTACTGATTACCAACAATACAGACCTGATCACAGATGTGGAAATACGGGGCAATTTAGGTAACAGCGATCACAGGTCAATTGGCTTCAGTATAAATCACACAAATAGAAAACATGAAGGGAATACAAAGTCACTGAATTTCAAAAGGCAACTTCCCTAAACTACAAACCTTGCTAAAAGGCATAAATTGGGATAAAAGGTTAGGAACAAAGAATATGGAGGAGAGATGGGTTTGCTTTAAGAGCATATTAAATAAGGGCATTAGCCAATGCATCCCATTGGGTAATAAATTTAAAAGAGTGAACAAAAGTCCTGGATGGCTTAACTCCAATGTAAAAATGCATATAAAAGCAAAGCAGAAGGCCTTCAAAAAATACGAGGTTGAGGGATCATCATCAGCATTCAGACTTTATAAAGAACGCAGCAAGAAATGTAAGGGTGCAATTAGGACGGCTAAGATAGAACATGAAAGACACATAGCGGAGGAGAGCAAAAAAAAATCCCAAGAAATTCTTTAAGTATGTAAACAGCCTACTGACTGGAATGGTACCAGCTGATTGGAGAAAAGCCAATGTAGCACCAATATTTAAAAAGGGGCCCAAAATACATCCCTGGGAATTACAGACCAGTCAGCCTAACATCAATAGTATGTAAACTCTTGGAGGGGATGATAAGGGACTATATACAAGATTTTAGTAATAAGAATGATATCATTAGCAGTAATCAGCATGGATTCATGAAGAATCGTTCTTGCCAAACCAATCTATTAACCTTCTATGAGGAGGTGAGTTGCCATCTAGATAAAGGAAGGCCCGTAGACGTGGTGTATCTGGATTCTACAAAAGCATTTGACACAGTTCCCCATAAACGTTTACTGTACAAAATAAGGTGCGTTGGCATGGACCATAGGGTGAGTACATGGATTGAAAACTGGCTACAAGGGCGAGTTCAGAGGGTGGTGATAAATGGGGAGTACTCTGAATGGTCAGGGGTGGGTAGTGGGGTTCCCCAGGGTTCTGTGCTGGGACCAATCCTATTTAATTTGTTCATAAACGATCTGGAGGATGGGATAAACAGCTCAATCTCTGTATTTGCAGACGATACTAAGCTAAGCAGGGCAATAACTTCTCCGCAGGATGTGGAAACCTTGCAAAAAGACCTGAACAAATGAATGGGGGAGGGGCAACTACATGGCAAATGAGGTTCAATGTAGAAAAATGTAAAATAATGCATTTGGGTGGCAAAAATCTGAATGCAATCTATAGAATGGGGGGAGAACCTCTGGGGGAATCTAGGATGGAAAAGGACCTGGGGGTCCTAGTAGATGATAGGCTCAGCAATGACATGCAATGCCAAGCTGCTGCTAATAAAGCAAACAGAATACTGGCATTAAAAGGGGATCAACTCCAGAGATAAAACGATAATTCTCCCGCTCTACAAGACTCTGGTCCGGCCGCACCTAGAGTATGCGGTCCAGTTCTGGGCACCAGTCCTCAGGAGGGATGTACTGGAAATGGAGCGAGTACAAAGAAGGGCAACAAAGCTAATAAAGGGTCTGGAGGATCTTAGTTATGAGGAAAGGTTGTGAGCTCTGAACTTATTCTCTCTGGAGAAGAGACGCTTGAGAGGGGATATGATTTCATTATATAAATACCGGACTGGTGACCCCACAATATATAAATACCGGACTGGTGACCCCACAATATATAAATACCGGACTGGTGACCCCACAATATATAAATACTGGACTGGGGACCCCACAATATACAAATACCGGACTGGTGACCCCACAATATACAAATACCGGACTGGTGACCCCACAATATACAAATACCGGACTGGTGACCCCACAATATACAAATACCGGACTGGTGACGCCACAATATACAAATACCGGACTGGTGACCCCACAATATACAAATACCGGACTGGTGACCCCACAATATACAAATACCGGACTGGTGACCCCACAATATATAAATACCGGACTGGTGACCCCACAATATACAAATACCGGACTGGTGACCCCCCAATATATAAATACCGGACTGGTGACCCCACAATATACAAATACCGGACTGGTGACCCCACAATATACAAATACCGGACTGGTGACCCCACAATATACAAATACCGGACTGGTGACCCCACAATATACAAATACCGGACTGGTGACCCCACAATATATAAATACCGGACTGGTGACCCCACAATATATAAATACCGGACTGGTGACCCCACAATAGGGAGAAAACTTTTTCGCAGAAGAGAGTTTAACAAGACTCGTGGCCACTCATTAAAATTAGAAGAAAAGAGGTTTAACCTTAAACTACGTAGAGGGTTCTTTACTGTAAGAGCGGCAAGGATGTGGAATTCCCTTCCACAGGCGGTGGTCTCAGCGGGGAGCATTGATAGCTTCAAGAAACTATTAGATAATCACCTGAATGACCACAACATACAGGGATATACAATGTAATACTGACACATAATCACACACATAGGTTGGACTTGATGGACGTGTGTCTTTTTTCAACCTCACCTACTATGTAACTATGTAGGAGATGTTTGGAGGACATGTACAGTGCCTTGAAAAAGTATTCATACCCCTTGAAATTTCCCACATTTTTTTACAACCAAAAACTTAATTATATTTTATTGGGATTTTATGTGATGGACCAACACAAAGTGTCACATAATTGTGAAGTGGAAGGAAAATGATAAATGATACAAATAAATATGTGAAAAGTGTGGGGGAGGGGCATTTGTATGGCGCCCCCCGGTGTCAATACTTTGTAGAACCTCCTTTCTCTACAAGTCTTTTTGGGGATGTCTCTACCAGCTTTGCACATCTAGAGAGGACATTTCTGCCCATTCTTCTTTGTAAAATATCTCAAGCTCTGTCAGATTGGATGGAGAGCGTCTGTGAACAGCAATTTTCAAGTCTTACCACAGATTCTCAATGTGATTTAGGTCTGGACTGTGACTGGGCCATTCTAACACATGAATATGCTTTGATCTAAACCATTCCATTGTAGCTCTGGCTGGATGTTTCGGGTCGTTGTCCTGCTGGAAGGTGAACCTCCGCCCCAGTCTCAAGTCTTTTGTAGACTCTAACAGGTTTTCTTCTAAGATTGTCCTGTATTTGTCTCCATCCATCTTCCCATCAACTCTGACCAGCTTCCCTGTCCCTGCTGAAGAAAAGCATCCCCACCACATGATGCTGCCACCACCATGTTTCACGGTGGGGATGGGGTGTTCAGGGTGATGAGGTTTGTAGTTGTGCCATACTCTTTCCATTTTCCGATGATGGATTGAACAGAGCTCCGTCAGATGTTCAAAGCTTGGGATATTTTTTTATAACCTAACCCTGCTTTAAACTTCTTCACAGCTTTATCCCTGACCTGTCTGGTGTGTTCCTTGGCCTTTATGATGCTGTTTGTTCACAAATGTTCTCTAACAAACCTCTGGGGGCTTCACAGAACAGCTGTATTTATGATGAGATTAAAATACACACAGGTGGACTTTATTTACTAATTAGGTGACTTCTGACTTTTTCAAGGCACTGTATGGAGGAGATGTTTGGATGAGATGTATGGAGAACATGTATGGATGGTCATGTATGCAGGGTTAGGTTTGGATGAGATGTATAGAGATGTATGGAGGAGATGTTTGGAGGACTTGTATCGAGGAGTCAAGGACATGTATGAAGGAGATGTTTGGATGAGATGTTTGGAGGGCATGTATGGAGGAGATATTTGGAGGACAAGTATGGAGGAGATATTTGGAGGACATGTATGGAGAAGATGTTTGGATAAGATGTATAGAGGGCACGTATGGAGGAGATATTTGGAGGACAAGTATGGAGATATTTGGAAGACATGTATGTGGAGATGTTTGGATGAGATGTGTGGAGGACATGTATTGAGGATATTTATGGAGAAGATGTTTGGTGGAGATGTTTGGAGGACATGCATGGAGGAACTGTTTGGATGAGATGTTTGGAGGACACAAGAGGACAGATGACATCAATGCAGGAAATATAGATTCTTTAAAGACATCAGAGAAAGGAGATGAACATCCTGCAAAGGATGAAAATGACTTTAGAGAAGACAGAGGAAGTAATGGAATAGAAGAGGATGGTTAATGATGAGCTCAAGGTATGAAGAACAGAACTAAATGGTGATTCTGGTTTACAGGCCAACATCCACATCATGTTTGGAATTGTCACTAATGTCTCCTGGCCGGATCGGGTCCAGCTAACTTTTCAGGTCACCAGGTGAGAGTGGAAGAGGCCATAGTTTGTTGTCTGCAAGTATCCCATTGTCTTCCTGTAACTGTCCAACTGGTTGGGGCTCACAGGAGGTCGGGGAGATATATTCAGTCCTGTGATTGGTCAGGACTGCTTTTCAATGGATGGGGACAGAAGAACGGAGAAGTTTGACTTATATATATGCTTTTCTGGACAGTGAGAATGATGGGAATAAGACCAGCATGACAAAAAAGGTGACCCGAGACATCCCTGTCCAATATCCGATCAACATCATCAGTCGCAGGTCTGTTCCTCCGTGTTCATAGGTCACTTCCTATGTGAACTGTGTGTGTGTGGGGGGGATTTTGTACATACGTGTCCCCCATGTATTCTGATGAGGTCTATGATGGGCTGTGTTCTTCATGTTCTATATATGTTGTCACCTCACAGGGTGGAAAACTCAACAAAGTATCTTCGGTTCATCAAAAAAGAGGAGCAGAGCGATGTGACCCATGTATATCAGGTGAGAGTGAAGTGTGTATGGGGGGGAGGTCAGATGAGGGTGGAGCATGTATGTGGGGTATCAGGTGAGAGTGGAGTGTGTATGGGGGGTATCAGATGAAACCAATTTATGTATGGGGGGGTATCAGGTGAGAACATAGTGTGTATAGGGGGTGGTATAAGGTGAGACCATACTGTGTATAGGGGGTGGTATAAGGTGAGACCATAGTGTGTATGGGGGTGGTATAAGGTGAGATCATAGTGTGTATGGGGGGGGGGGGTATTAGGTGGGACCATAGTGTGTATGGGGGTATAAGGTGAGACCATAGTGTGCATGGGGGGGAGGGGGTATCAGGTGAGACCATAGTGTGTATGGGGGGGTGGTATAAGGTGAGACCATAGTGTGTATGGGGGGTGCTATAAGGTGAGACCATAGTGTGTATGGGGGGTTATCAGGTGGGATCATAGTGTGTATTGGGGGGGTGGTATAAGGTGAGATCATAGTGTGTATGGGGGGGAAGGTCAGCAGCCTCCACATGCTGGCTCCTCGATCGGGTCTTTACATTATAGGTGGAAGACTTGTTGGGTTGACCCACCATATGAACCTTTTCCAGATCCAGAACCTGGGATCCAGCCTGGTAGACACAGAGTTCAGGGTCACAGTGAGGACTCCGGAGGAGGAGACGGATGACCTTGTCTGGGATTACCATGTGACACGTTGGGTAAGATCTGGCCTCATACACCCGGCCCGCTATCACTGTGACACGCGTGTACATGACGTGTAATCCATCTTTCAGGTCACCAGTGGTAGCTGTGAAGAGTCGGACCTTTCCCAGGCCCTAGAGGGGTCCACAAAACTACCAGGAAACCAGGTATGGTGTGATTGGCTGCTGGTGGTGATGTCATAGTGATGGCAGACTATGACTGTTATGGAAATGATTTAAGAGCTCCAATCGAGCCCAAGGTTATCTGCTGCTGTCTCTAATTTGGAAAGTGTTGATATGCATGCATATAAAAGTAAACACACTGAGACACGCTCAGTTTCATTACTGTTACACTTCTAATTTATTCAAGGCGGTGTTAATGTTTTATACACACAAATACGTCATTGCTATGTCAGTCTAATAGGTACATCTCATTGGTTAAGAAGATAAAAGAAGATGGAGAATTTTCATAACGAGGTTTGGCTCTCTTTGGTTTTATCTCCAGTTCCGCGTTCTTCTGTGTGTGGGAGGTAGGGGGTACACGCCATCTTGAGAAAATATAGGAACAGAGCAAATCTGTATACTTATATAATGAGTAAGGAGAAAAATATGTATACACATAAGAAAATAGACATTTTCAGATTACTATTATTATTATCTACATCACATTCCTTCACAATCCCCCCTAAAATGACTATTTTCTCTTTTCTGTCCCTAATACTAAAGGTCCCACTTTGGCCTGGCCCTTCTCCTCAGCAACTCTTTTAGGCTGTATATAGAATTGGGCAGCAACTGTTCACTTCCCTCCTCGATACAGCTGGAGAGGTGCAGTCAGGCGCTATCTATCCCTATAACCCTATAGGATTGTGAGATTATGGACAGGGAGTGACTGTAGAGGAGTGAAGGGTTTGTCATCTTCCATCATAAGGAGGTCCTCTTCTTCTTGGTGGAGAAATGTAGGTGTGCTATTGTCTACAGCCTTACTCATTAACTTTTTTACAAAAGGTAGAATACAGCATATAATCAGGGCTAAAAGAACCAGGATTATTAATACCGTTACCCCTATCTGGGCGAACACCTTCTGCCACCCACTCATCCAGCTAAAATATTGATCCCATGGGTCTGTGATACCTGAGTTCTTCTTCAACTCTAGTGACAGATCTTCTAATTTCTTTATAGCTAAAGTAACCTTACCATTTGGGCCAATATTATCAGGAATGTATGTACAACAGGTTCCCGTTTTTTCCTATGATTTTACAAAACACCTCCTTTCCCAGATAACACCATGTCTAAGGCCATCCGGTCCTGGAATGTCATGTAGGAAGTGGGGGCTAACTGATCAGAAATTCCCTGGAGGGCATCTTTAGAGTAATTTACAAATCTCTGTTGGTTATAATATGTGTAGTGTCAGGTCACCTAGAGGCTGGGTGACAGATGCACACCGTTGGGATCAGGAGTGCACTGCAAGGTAGTGGACCCTACGGGTGACTGCTGCGGATTGTACCTTGGGAGGTTCAGGAAGCAGGTCTACTGGACCACTGACACAGATCCCACTGGGAGCTAGAGCATAGATTCCCCAGGGCGCGGAGTCTAAGAGCCAGCAGGTGTTCACCAGAGCCTCTAGTGGTGAGGATGGACTGCGCTGCAGTCTGGCTCCAGGTCGCGGCCCCCAGGGTCTCACAGCTCACGCTCACGGTAGACTACAGGAGAAGAGGAAGGAGGGAGCTGGCTGGAACATCAGGGTCACAGGCAAACAGGGATGGTCGGGAACAGGCCAAAGTCGGTAACAGGAATCAGATGTAGGAAACACAGCAAGTACACATAGAGGCTAAAACACAGTGGTTGATCAGCACTGCTGGCTTGCAGTGCACAGGTTAATATAGGGTTCCCTGATATGGCCTGGGGTGGGGCCATGCTTAGAGGGGAGGTTACAAAAGCAGTCAGGTGAGGGTCAGCTGGTCTCTAGAGATGAACACATGGAGACAGGTATGCTGATCGACAAACTCTATTGCATAACCATGACATGTAGTTAATTCAATCTACATTCTTGCTGACAGTTGTTATGGGGATCAAAGACTCAAAACCAGCTTTTACCTGATCCCTGGCTTTAAACTCATCAGGGACCCCCCTTGTAACCCCTATGACATGTATGTATACATGAGAATCAAAGCTTCCGGAGAGAGCTGTTCGCTTCCTCCTCTGACTGTGTGCTGGGTCAGTGTATGTATCAGGGGTATCTTTGGTTAGGATATGGGGCTTTCTATTTTCATCTTTTTTGTCTAATGCACTCTGTGGTCGCCCAGTCTGGCCCTGTGTTCCAACCCACTGGCCCCCACAGAAACCACAACTCTGTCCCCAGTAACTGTCTGTGTGGCATACATATATGTCCTTACCGTCAGGGATATCACTGTACCAATGGCATCACCATGAAGGGTCAAACGGACAAGGTACTATGTCACAGTAATCTAAGGTAAAGGTGGTCACATGTGTACCTGAAGAGTTACACCAAAACGTAATTATGTTATCATTTTTGTGATGGCCACCTCCTGGGCCCCTCCCCCCTAGATCAAACAGAAAAAGGATATGCAGCACCCGAAAACACGCTCTCCTGCAGTGATAAGCGTGCATTCAGGTGTTCTTCCTGGCCAACTTGACTGAGGTGGCTGTGGTCAGCAAAACTTGGAATGGACCATCATAACTTGGCTCAAGGATCTCCAGACAGTAGTTGGTGTGTTCCTATATCTAATTCAGGATCTGGAATGGAAGAAAACACCTGGACATGCATTCAGGTTAATTCTCGTGATAATGTGGTTACATAATTAGTCAACACATCAGACTGCAACTGTTGTGGAAAGTAACAACCAAGTCTGGGAGCTGAACCAAACAAAATTTCATAAGGGGATAGGGCATGTTTCCCCTGGGGGTGTGTCTGACACTGAACAGGGCAATGGGCTAACTGTCTGGCCAACTCAAGTTAGTTAGTCTCTTGGGCCATCTTTAACATCCTGTTTTTAGTGTCCCATTCATCCTTTCTACCTTCCCGCTACTTTGAGGGTGGTATGGGATGTGTAGTGTCAACTGAACCCCCAGTGCTGCCCAAATCTCTTTTGTAAGGGTTGTTGTTAGGGCTGGTCCCTGATCTCTCAATATTACCTCTGGGACCCCAAATCTACATACTATCTCACTCAGTAATTTCTTAGCTGTGGTCCTGGCAGTCATGACCACTTCCACTAGGGCGTATTCGAATCTGCCACTTCTTGGCACTTGAGAATGATCAATTTGCATCCTCTGGAATGGGGTATAGGGGTTTTGCCAGGTGCTTCTTCTGTGCTTCTTCTGTGCTTCTTCTGTGCAGCCTGGGTTACATTTGGTGCAGATAATGTATGATCTGCAGAAGCTGTCGGTCAGTGGAGTAACTCTTGGTGCAACACTTGTTGATAAGAGAGTTCATAAAAGTCTTTGTCAAGTGGGCAGCTCCATGTGCCCATTGCACCACAGCTGGGTACATACTCCTGGGTAGACAAGGCTTCTTGTTGCACTCGAATAGTCCATTTCTGAGAGTTGTTCCTCTCCCTTTCCAGCTTTCCTTCTTATCCGGACTTGCTGTTTCCTGTAGTTCTTTTAGATAAACTCTGTCCACTGGGAAAGTCTGTAAGGTAAGCACGGGGTGGCCTTCTTCTACCACCCTGCTGTCCACTTCCCGTGGACCACCAGCTGTCTGTTTGGCAGCTGTATTGGCTCGATGATTGCCTTAAGCTTCCTTTGAGTTCATTTTGTCGTGTGCTTTACTCAGAATAGTCAGTTGGGTTGGGAAAAGCAAGGCATCAATCAAGTTTTCACAGGTGTTCCTGCAGCCATCAGGAATCCTCTGTCCTAGATAACACCATAATCATGGGCAATGCTGAAAGCATATCTTGAGTCCATGAATGTTGGCTCTTTTTCCCTCTGCCCATTTACGTGCTGTAGTAAGTGCTTATAGCTCTGCCTCCTGTGTAGACATCACCGGTGTTAAGGCTTCAGCTTGTAGAATAGTGTTTTCAGTGGTGACTGCGAGGGTCACGGGGGTGACAAGTCAAGACTCTACTCCTCCTCCTCCTTTCCCCCCTCGAGAAGTGGAAGAAGGGTGGTAGGGTTCAGTGTTTGACAACTTAATAGAGTAATGCTGTCCAGTAGGAGGGAACACTGGAGTCTCAAGTGTCTGGTAGTGGACAAGTGTTTCGGCTGGATCTTGGTTGAATATGGCAACAACATCATGGGGGGCAAGCACAACGAGGCAGTGTCCGAGGACCAAGTTCAAAGTTTTGTCAAGCAAGGCTTGTGTAGCAAATCCAGCTCGCAGACACAATAGGCCTCCTCTTACTACCGCATCCAGCCGACAGGAATAATATCCTATGGGGCGTAGGCTGATGCCGTGTGATTGGGTGAGTACACCTGCAGCATGTCCCAGACGTTCGGATACAAAGAGCTTGAGCGTTTTGTCGTAGGCTGGGAGCCCTATCGCCTGAGATGGCACACTTGAGGGCCTCGAACTTAGATATTTCTTCAGGAGACATCTGGAAGGGGTCTGATTGCAGAGCATCAGTAGGAAGGCTTCTGTAATCCATACTCTGCACTAGGAAATTAATCCAAGGAAAATGACAGGTGTTGAGCACCACTGCAATTTGGGCTTTGAGGCTCTGCAGCCCTGGTTGGCAAGATAGCACAACAGGCTTTCTGAGGTGACTTCAACAGGGGGTAAGTCCGCTGCACAAAGGAGAAGGTCATCAACATGTTGGAAGAGAATCACTTCCGGGTGTTCCTCTTGCTATGTGTCAAGGATGATAGCCATAGCTTTTGCAAACTGGCTTGGAAAGTTCTGTGCTCCTTGCGGCACAACTGTTTAGGTATGTTGCCGTTTCTTTCCGTGGATGAATGCAAAAAGGTACCAGCAGGAGGGGTGAGGGTGGACACTGAAGAAAAGGTTTGTAAGGTCCACCTCTGTGAGGTATTTTGCAGTCAAAGGCATCCACAGTAGGTACCTGGTTCTCTTTTTAGGATTCTCTTCTTGGGGTTATTGTGGTTTCCGGGGCAATGATGCGCCCTCTTTTAGCTTGACTGAAACTGGTGGCACCTTTAAGTGACCGTTGTCTTCCGGTCCTGTGGACCATAGGCACGCAGGGATTCTGTCAAGTACTTCCTGCAGTATTGAACTTGAAGTTTTTTCTTCATTAAGTGTCATCAGGAGAGGCAGAGAACACAAGGCAGATGAGTCTTCTAAAGCTAGGGGAGTATGTAACTTCATCCCCCCTTCAGGCGTGTCCTGATTGAGGCCTGTAGTCCGGACAACACGTCAGCTCCTAGTAGATTCAAGGGACATGTAGAGGACACCACAAATCTGGCAAGCAAATCAGGAAGTGGACTGGAGCGTGGCACCCCATCCATTCCTACGCAGAAAACATCAATAGTGGAAAGGAAAAAACTATTAGGCAGGTTCACCGCCCTCAACACACTTTTGGCTGCACCCCTGTCAATCTGGGACATCTTGGGGCTCTGCATTCTTTTCTGAAGTGACCCCGTTTCCCACAGTTGTAACAGGTGATCCTTTCCCTGGTATTGGGCAGTGGTGGTGGACTAGTGTAGGCGGGATCTTCGTCATGGGTTACCATGAGGGGCGTTGGTTTTTTACCTTTTTGATTTTCTATACCTCTGGCCACCAACAATAAATCAGACATTTTCATTGAATGGTATTCAGGGCGGGCCACCATCAGGCCTTTTCTGATATCCTCTCTGAGCCCTGAAACAAAAGCAGTTGATAACATGTGTGTGTGTGTCTTTATGAGTCTAGCATGATACTTCTTCACAGACTCCCCTTTATCTTGGGTAATATCTTGGATTGTGGTCTTCTGATCCGTCAACTTCTCCTTTGCCCAGTCGTGGAGTTGTGCACAGAACTCCACGCCTGAGGTGTAGGAAGTGGCACTTGTCAGGCAGGCATCATTGAAGGCTGTCTGCATGACTGGCCTAAAGACATATCCTGCTTTGATTTGGCATAGGCTGATCAAGTCTCTCCAGGCAGCTGAGTAAGTTTCTTGTATCTGCACTATCCTGTGGTAGAAGGGAATTGGCTGCTTCTCTGGGTCAGGCAGACTTGTCTCTAAGGCCGCTGCTTGTGATAGAGTAAAAGCGACATACATCACTGGTGCCCCTTCTGGTAACCGAGACTGTTGTTGGGGCAGGGGCTGGCAAGGGGCACTGTTCTTTACGGTTGCCAGCATGTGTTTGAGATCCTCTCGGAACTGAGAGTCTGGAGCAGGATTGGGGGTTAAATCAGTGGGTGGCCTTGCTGCCTGCTGTCGGGCTTCCCACTCAGATGCTTCTTCAGCATTAACATATCCGGCCTGAGAATGTGATGCTCCCGTATTGGGGAAGACAGGTGTGTGGTATGAACCATCTTGGTTTAAAACAGGGAGGGCTGGGTACAGGCTGTTTAAGCTTACTGGGTGTACCAAGATGGCCCCCGGCAGGAAGTGCACTGAGCTGGGTAGAAAGTGAAGGCATGGGTGCACTAAGATGGCCGCCAGGCTGAGTTGTCACAGTGGGTTGTGCTTGGGTGGTGAGAAAGGAGTGGTTGTTAGACGGAGGGCAGTACTGTCCCTCCCCTCCTTTGTTTCAAGTTCCAACATATCATCAGCTCTGTGATACACATACATAATACAATCGCCATCTTTCTTAACTTCCTTTATCCAATTTTCTTTATCACACAGGATTTTTCTCCCTGTCTCTTCAGCAACATAACTTTTGCCATTTCTTTCAACTTTGTTAACTATTTCAACATCTTCTTTGCAATATCACTTTCATTTCCTTTTTTAAAAGAGAAAAATCACTTTCTTTTTTCTCTCGTACAACCAAGGGGTTAATATTTTTCTCAGCGTTCTTATCAGCAAATTCCTTCGGTGGGAGCTCATAAGACTAATGTACGGTTAATCTCAGAACAAGAACAAACACATCAGGGGTAGTGAGGAGCTACGGCCCGCGACCCAACAGATCCTTCGGGTAGCCTCCTTCTCTGACTTTCACCAGTCCCCAACCCCTCTCATGTATAGCAAACAGTAAACCACAAATACACTCAGGACAGGACATTACACCTGCCACTCTCTGAACCGTAAAGCCTCAGCAGGCTAAGATAACCACAAGGGCAGACCACCCTGTCAAAATAAACCCGTTTATAGACGTTTTTTCTACAGCTCTACACCAAGAGGCCGACAACTCTTCTTGGGGTGAGACTTCTGTAACACTTTCAGACTGCAAAGCCAGCAGCTGAGATAACCCTCAAAGGTTCCTCGAACCCAGAGTACGCCCGTCTATAAACGACTGCCACATGGAAACTATCTCATGCCAGAGGCCGACAGCTCGTCTGGAGATGAGAACACACATTCACTCATGTAGCACCCTTAGACTGCTGAGTTTCGTAGCCCAAAGAATGGCAGACAGTGAACAAATACAGCCAGCAGAAACCCATTGACAGGTTCGTTAAACAACCTCAGGCGAGGAAATACCTGCCTCTAAGACAGTCTCAGCATACCGACAGAATCCAGCCGTCAACCGAAAGATAAGAGAGTCGTACAGTGGTAAGAATATCAATCAAACTTACCGTACTGTTAGGGCTGCGCAAGACCCCCTCTGTTATCTTTCAATTAACACCCGAATGCTTATCGCGGTATAACTTCGACTGTAGCCTGAGGTCCCGGGTTTCGGCACCATCTGTTATGGAAATGATTAAGAGCTCCAATCGAGCCCAAGGTTATCTGCTGCTGTCTCTAATTTGAAAAGTGTTGATATGCATGCATATAAAAGTGAACACTCTGAGACACGCTCAGTAGCATTACTGTTACACTTCTAATTTATTCAAGGCGGTGTTAATGTTTTATACACACAAATACGTCATTGCTATGTCAGTCTAATAGGTACATCTCATTGGTTAAGAAGATAAAGAAGATGGAGAATTTTCATAACGAGGTTTGGCTCTCTTTGTTCTTATCTCCAGTTCCGCGTTCTTCTGTGTGTGGGATGTAGGGGGTACCCGCCATTTTGAGAAAATATAGGAACAGAGCAAATCTGTATACTTATATAATGAGTAAGGAGAAAAATATGTATACACATAAGAAAATAGACATTTTCAGATTACTATTATTATTATTTACATCACATTCCTTCACATGACATCATATGTTCCTTTCCCATCCACAGATGTTTCTATGTAGAGTGGGGCAATATGGAACCATCAACATACAAGTGACGGGGACACTGAGGCCGAGGCACGTCTGGACGGTAATCCCCCCCGTGTTGTATGTGTCATGTGATGCCGGCTGGTTTGGTGGTGGGATGGGAGAATTCAGTCGGTGTATAAAGGGTTGGAGGGGGGTGGGGGTTGTGGGGTATCAGGTGATGGGGTTACTGACTAGCATGGAGTACTAGCATGTGTGTACAGGTGTGCTGGAGGTGGGTGGGGTGGGGGGCGGAATCATTTCAGGATACTCTCATCTCTTTATGTGTCCACCGATCACAATTCCCCATAATGACGATCGATGTGTGTGAATTCCAGGAGACGAAGTCGGTGAATCTCAGTACCGAGGTGATGGTCGGCTACAATGAGACGCGATATCACAGCCAGCTGGGGAGGAAGTTCCACCATGTACAGGTAACCCCGGAGGGGCTTCTACATATCGGGGGACGGGGAGCCCTGACCAATCACATCACATGACGAATGTGAGGGGGAGCCCTGACCGATCACATCACATGACGAATGTGAGGGGGAGCCCTGACCGATCACATCACATGACGAGTGTGACAGGGGAGCCCTGACCGATCACATCACATGACGAGTGTGACAGGGGAGCCCTGACCGATCACATTACATGATGAGTGTGACAGGGGGAGCCCTGACCGATCACATCACATGATGAGTGTGACGGGGGAGCCCTGACCGATCACATCACATGACGAGTGTGACAGGGGAGCCCTGACCGATCACATTACATGATGAGTGTGACAGGGGGAGCCCTGACCGATCACATTACATGATGAGTGTGACAGGGGGAGCCCTGACCGATCACATCACATGACGAGTGTGACAGGGGAGCCCTGACCGATCACATCACATGACGAACATGAGGGGGAGCCCTGACCGATCACATCACATGTCGAGTGTGACAGGGGAGCCCTGAGCGATCACATCACATGACGAGTGTGACAGGGGAGCCCTGACCGATCACATCACATGACGAGTGTGACAGGGGAGCCCTGAGCGATCACATCACATGACGAGTGTGACGGGGGAGCCCTGACCGATCACATCACATGACGAGTGTGACAGGGGAGCCCTGACCAATCACATCACATGACGAATGTGAGGGGGAGCCCTGACCGATCACATCACATGACGAGTGTGACGGGGAGCCCTGACCGATCACATCACATGACGAGTGTGACGGGGAGCCCTGACCGATCACATCACATGACGAATGTGAGGGGGAGCCCTGACCGATCACATCACATGACGAATGTGAGGGGGAGCCCTGACCGATCACATCACATGACGAGTGTGACGGGGAGCCCTGACCGATCACATCACATGACGAGTGTGACGGGGAGCCCTGACCGATCACATCACATGACGAGTGTGACGGGGAGCCCTGACCGATCACATCACATGACGAATGTGAGGGGGAGCCCTGACCGATCACATCACATGACGAGTGTGACGGGGAGCCCTGACCGATCACATCACATGACGAGTGTGACGGGGAGCCCTGACCGATCACATCACATGACGAATGTGAGGGGGAGCCCTGACCGATCACATCACATGACGAATGTGAGGGGGAGCCCTGACCGATCACATGAAGAGTGTGACAGGGGAGCCCTGGCCAGCCAATCCCAGCTCTCTGTGTCATGTGACTGGTGGGGCCCTCAGTGATGTTCTCCGTCTCTCCAGGTGATGACACAAGTGGATCTTGTAGTTCTGCCCAATCACGTGAAGCTCATTGTGGGAGGAACGATCGGAGGCGGAGTCCTGCTCTTAGTCCTCTGTGTGGTGCTCTATAAGGTAAGTGATGGGTAGGTGGGCGTGTCATCCTCTGGAATTAGTGGTATGGTGGTTTCCTGTTATTGGTCATACATAGTGTATATATATATATACAGAGGGGAGGGAAAGTATTCAGACCCCCTTACATTTTTCACTCTTTGTTATATTGCAGCAATTTGCTAAAATCATTTAAGTTCATTTTTTCCCTCATTATTGTACACACAGCCCCCCATATTGTACACACAGCCCCCCATATTGTACACACAGCACCCCATATTGTACACACAGCACCCCATATTATACACACAGCCCCCCATATTGTACACACAGCACCCCATATTGTACACACAGCCCCTCATATTGTACACACAGCACCCCATATTGTACACACAGCACCCCATATTGTACACACATCACCCCATATTGTACACACAGCACCCCATATTGTACACACAGCACCCCATATTGTACACACAGCCCCCATATTGTACACACAGCACCTCATATTGTACACAGCACCCCATATTGTACACACAGCACCCCATATTGTACACACAGCACCCCATATTGTACACACATCACCCCATATTGTACACACAGCACCCCATATTATACACACAACACCCCATATTGTACACACAGCACCCCATATTGTACACACAGCCCCCCATATTGTACACACATCACCCCATATTGTACACACAGCACCCCATATTGTACACACAGCCCCCATATTGTACACACAGCCCCCCATATTGTACACACAGCACCCCATATTATACACACAACACCCCATATTGTACACACAGCCCCCCATATTGTACACACAGCACCCCATATTGTACACACAGCACCCCATATTGTACACACAGCCCCCCATATTGTACACACATCACCCCATATTGTACACACAGCACCCCATATTGTACACACAGCCCCCATATTGTACACACAGCCCCCCATATTGTACACACAGCACCCCATATTGTACACACAGCACTCCATATTGTACACACAGCCCCCCATATTGTACACACATCACCCCATATTGTACACACAGCACCTCATATTGTACACACAGCACCCCATATTGTACACACAGCACCCCATATTATACACACAGCACCCCATATTGTACACACAGCTCCCCATATTGTACACACAGCCCCTCATATTGTACACACAGCACCCCATATTGTACACACAGCACCCCATATTGTACACACAGCACCCCATATTGTACACACAGCACCTCATATTGTACACACAGCACCTCATATTGTACACACAGCACCCCATATTGTACACACAGCACCCCATATTATACACACAGCACCCCATATTGTACACACAGCTCCCCATATTGTACACACAGCCCCTCATATTGTACACACAGCACCCCATATTGTACACACAGCCCCCCATATTGTACACACATCACCCCATATTGTACACACAGCACCCCATATTGTACACACAGCACCCCATATTATACACACAGCACCCCATATTGTACACACAGCTCCCCATATTGTACACACAGCCCCCCATATTGTACACACATCACCCCATATTGTACACACAGCACCCCATATTGTACACACAGCACCCCATATTGTACACACAGCACCCCATATTGTACACACAGCCCCCCATATTGTACACACATCACCCCATATTGTACACACAGCACCCCGTATTGTACACACAGCACCCCATATTATACACACAGCACCCCATATTATACACACAGCACCCCATATTGTACACACAGCTCCCCATATTGTACACACAGCCCCCCATATTGTACACACAGCACCCCATATTGTACACACAGCCCTCCATATTGTACACACAGCCCCCCATATTGTACACACAGCACCTCATATTGTACACACAGCCCCCCCCCCCATATTGTACACACAGCACCCCATATTGTACACACAGCCCCCCCCCCCATATTGTACACACAGCACCCCATATTGTACACACGGCACCTCATATTGTACACACGGCCCCCCATATTGTACACACGGCCCCCCATATTGTACACACGGCCCCCCATATTGTACACACGGCACCCCATATTGTACACACAGCACCTCATATTGTACACACATCACCTCATATTGTACACACAGCACCCCATATTGTACACACAGCCCCCCATATTGTACACACAGCCCCCCATATTGTACACACAGCTCCTCATATTGTACACACAGCCCCCCATATTGTACACACAGCACCCCGTATTGTACACACAGCACCCCATATTATACACACAGCACCCCATATTATACACACAGCACCCCATATTGTACACACAGCTCCCCATATTGTACACACAGCCCCCCATATTGTACACACAGCACCCCATATTGTACACACAGCCCTCCATATTGTACACACAGCCCCCCATATTGTACACACAGCACCTCATATTGTACACACAGCCCCCCCCCCCCATATTGTACACACAGCACCCCATATTGTACACACAGCCCCCCCCCCATATTGTACACACAGCACCCCATATTGTACACACGGCACCTCATATTGTACACACGGCCCCCCATATTGTACACACGGCCCCCCATATTGTACACACGGCCCCCCATATTGTACACACGGCACCCCATATTGTACACACAGCACCTCATATTGTACACACATCACCTCATATTGTACACACAGCACCCCATATTGTACACACAGCCCCCCATATTGTACACACAGCCCCCCATATTGTACACACAGCTCCTCATATTGTACACACAGCCCCCCATATTGTACACACAGCCCCCCATATTGTACACACAGCCCCCCATATTGTACACACAGCACCTCATATTGTACACACAACACCCCATATTGTACACACAGCCCCCCATATTGTACACACAGCACCTCATATTGTACACACAACACCCCATATTGTACACACAGCACCCCATATTGTACACACAGCACCCCATATTGTACACACAGCCCCCCATATTGTACACAGCACCTCATATTGTACACAGCTCCCCATATTGTACACAGAGCACCTCATATTGTACACACAGCCCCCCCCCCCCCCATATTGTACACACAGCCCCCCCCCCCCCATATTGTACACACGGCACCCCATATTGTACACACGGCACCTCATATTGTACACACGGCCCCCCATATTGTACACACGGCCCCCCATATTGTACACACGGCCCCCCATATTGTACACACGGCCCCCCATATTGTACACACAGCACCCCATATTGTACACACAGCCCCCCATATTGTACACACAGCACCTCATATTGTACACACATCACCTCATATTGTACACACAGCCCCCCATATTGTACACACAGCCCCCCATATTGTACACACAGCACCCCATATTGTACACACAGCCCCCCCATATTGTACACACAGCCCCCCCATATTGTACACACAGCCCCCCATATTGTACACACAACACTCCATATTGTACACACAGCACCTCATATTGTACACACAGCACCCCATATTGTACACACAGCCCCCCATATTGTACACACAACACCCCATATTGTACACACAGCCCCCCATATTGTACACAGCACCTCATATTGTACACAGCTCCCCATATTGTACACACAGCACCCCATATTGTACACACAGCCCCCCCCCCCCCATATTGTACACACGGCACCTCATATTGTACACACAGCCCCCCCCCCCCCCCATATTGTACACACGGCACCTCATATTGTACACACAGCCCCCCCCCCCCCATATTGTACACACGGCACCTCATATTGTACACACAGCCCCCCATATTGTACACAGCACCTCATATTGTACACAGCTCCCCATATTGTACACACAGCACCCCATATTGTACACACAGCCCCCCCCCATATTGTACACACGGCACCCCATATTGTACACACGGCACCCCATATTGTACACACAGCCCCCCCCCATATTGTACACACAGCACCTCATATTGTACACACAGCCCCCCATATTGTACACACAGCCCCCCCCCCCCCATATTGTACACACGGCACCCCATATTGTACACAGCTCCCCATATTGTACACACAGCACCCCATATTGTACACACAGCCCCCCCCCCCATATTGTACACACGGCACCCCATATTGTACACACGGCACCTCATATTGTACACACGGCCCCCCATATTGTACACACGGCCCCCCCATATTGTACACACAGCACCCCATATTGTACACACAGCCCCCCATATTGTACACACAGCCCCCCATATTGTACACACAGCACCCCATATTGTACACACAGCCCCCCATATTGTACACACAGCCCCCCATATTGTACACACAGCCCCCCATATTGTACACACAGCACCCCATATTGTACACACAGCACTCCATATTGTACACAGCACTCCATATTGTACACACGGCCCCCCATATTGTACACACGGCACCCCATATTGTACACACGGCCCCCCCATATTGTACACACGGCACCCCATATTGTACACACAGCACCCCATATTGTACACACAGCACCCCATATTATACACACAGCCCCCCATATTGTACACACGGCACCCCATATTGTACACACGGCCCCCCATATTGTACACACAACACCCCATATTGTACACACAGCACCCCATATTATATATATACAATATGGGGTGCTGTTTGTACAATATGGGGGGCTGTGTGTACAATATGGGGTGCCGTGTGTACAATATGAGGTGCCGTGTGTACAATATGGGGAGCCGTGTGTACAATATGGGGTGCCGTGTGTACAATATGAGGTGCCGTGCGTACAATATGAGGTGCCGTGTGTACAATATGAGGGGCCGTGTGTACAATATGAGGGGCCGTGTGTACAATATGAGGTGCCGTGTGTACAATATGAGGTGCCGTGTGTACAATATGGGGGGCCGTGTGTACAATATGGGGGGCCGTGTGTACAATATGGGGGCTGTGTGTACAATATGGGGGGCTGTGTGTACAATATGGGGGGCTGTGTGTACAATATGGGGGGGGGCTGTGTGTACAATATGGAGGGGGGCTGTGTATACAATATGAGGTGCTGTGTGTACAATATGGGGTGCTGTGTGTACAATATGGAGTGCTGTGTGTACAATATGGGGTGTTGTGTGTACAATATGGAGTGCTGTGTGTACAATATGGGGTGCTGTGTGTACAATATGAGGTGCTGTGTGTACAATATGGGGTGATGTGTGTACAATATGGGGGACTGTGTATACAATATGGGGTGATGTGTGTACAATATGGGGGGCTGTGTGTACAATATGGGGTGTTGTGTGTACAATATGGGGTGCTGTGTGTACAATATGGGGGGCTGTGTGTACAATATGGGGTGCTGTGTGTACAATACGGGGTGCAGTGTGTACAATATGGGGGGCTGTGTGTATAATATGGGGGACTGTGTATACAATATGGGGTGATGTGTGTACAATATGGGGTGCTGTTTGTACAATATGGGGGGCTGTGTGTACAATATGGGGGCTGTGTGTACAATATGGGGGGCTGTGTGTACAATATGGGGTGCTGTGTGTACAATATGGGGGGCCGTGTGTACAATATGGGGGGCCGTGTGTACAATATGGGGGGCCGTGTGTACAATATGGGGGGCCGTGTGTACAATATGAGGTGCCGTGTGTACAATATGAGGTGCCGTGTGTACAATATGGGGAGCCGTGTGTACAATATGGGGGGCTGTGTGTACAATATGGGGTGCTGTGTGTACAATATGGGGGGCTGTGTGTACAATATGGGGGCTGTGTGTACAATATGGGGGGCTGTGTGTACAATATGGGGGGCTGTGTGTACAATATGGGGGGGGGCTGTGTGTACAATATGGAGGGGGGCTGTGTATACAATATGAGGTGCTGTGTGTACAATATGGGGTGCTGTGTGTACAATATGGAGTGCTGTGTGTACAATATGGGGTGCTGTGTGTACAATATGGAGTGCTGTGTGTACAATATGGGGTGCTGTGTGTACAATATGAGGTGCTGTGTGTACAATATGAGGTGCTGTGTGTACAATATGGGGGGCTGTGTGTACAATATGGGGGGCTGTGTGTACAATATGGGGGCTGTGTGTACAATATGGGGTGTTGTGTGTACAATATGAGGTGCTGTGTGTACAATATGGGGGGCTGTGTGTACAATATGGGGGGCTGTGTGTACAATATGGGGTGCTGTGTGTACAATATGAGGTGCTGTGTGTACAATATGGAGTGCTGTGTGTACAATATGGGGGCTGTGTGTACAATATGGGGTGCTGTGTGTACAATATGGGGGCTGTGTGTACAATATGAGGTGCTGTGTGTACAATATGGGGTGTTGTGTGTACAATATGGGGTGCTGTGTGTACAATATGAGGTGCTGTGTGTACAATATGGGGGGCTGTGTGTACAATATGGAGTGCTGTGTGTACAATATGAGGTGCTGTGTGTACAATATGGGGTGATGTGTGTACAATATGGGGGGCTGTGTGTACAATATGGGGTGCTGTGTGTATAATATGGAGTGCTGATCGTACAATATGAGGTGCTGTGTGTACAATATGGAGTGCTGTGTGTACAATATGGGGTGCTGTGTGTACAATATGGGGTGCTGTGTGTACAATATGGGGTGCTGTGTGTACAATATGAGGTGCTGTGTGTACAATATGAGGTGCTGTGTGTACAATATGGGGGGCTGTGTGTACAATATGAGGTGTTGTGTGTACAATATGGGGGGCTGTGTGTACAATATGGGGTGTTGTGTGTACAATATGAGGTGCTGTGTGTACAATATGGGGGGCTGTGTGTACAATATGGGGTGCTGTGTGTACAATATGAGGTGCTGTGTGTACAATATGGGGAGCTGTGTGTACAATATGGGGGGCTGTGTGTACAATATGGGGGGCTGTGTGTACAATATGAGGTGTTGTGTGTACAATATGGGGTGCTGTGTGTACAATATGGGGTGCTGTGTGTACAATATGAGGTGTTGTGTGTACAATATGGGGTGCTGTGTGTACAATATGGAGTGCTGTGTGTACAATATGGGGGCTGTGTGTACAATATGGGGTGCTGTGTGTACAATATGAGGTGCTGTGTGTACAATATGGGGGGCTGTGTGTATAATATGGGGTGATGTGTGTACAATATGGGGAGCTGTGTGTACAATATGGGGGGCTGTGTGTACAATATGGGGGGCTGTGTGTACAATATGAGGTGATGTGTGTACAATATGGGGGGCTGTGTGTACAATATGGGGGGCTGTGTGTACAATATGAGGTGCTGTGTGTACAATATAGGGGGCTGTGTGTACAATATGGGGGGCTGTGTGTATAATATGGGGTGCTGTGTGTACAATATGGGGTGCTGTGTGTACAATATGGGGTGCTGTGTGTACAATATGAGGTGCTGTGTGTACAATATGGGGGGCTGTGTGTACAATATGGGGGGCTGTGTGTACAATATGGGGTGCTGTGTGTACAATATGGGGTGCTGTGTGTACAATATGAGGTGCTGTGTGTACAATATGGGGGGCTGTGTGTACAATATGGGGGGCTGTGTGTACAATATGAGGTGCTGTGTGTACAATATGGGGGGCTGTGTGTACAATATGGGGGGCTGTGTGTACAATATGGGGTGCTGTGTGTACAATATGAGGTGCTGTGTGTACAATATGAGGTGCTGTGTGTACAATATGGGGGGCTGTGTGTACAATATGGGGGGCTGTGTGTACAATATGGGGTGCTGTGTGTACAATATGAGGTGCTGTGTGTACAATATGGGGGGCTGTGTGTACAATATGGGGGGCTGTGTGTACAATATGGGGTGCTGTGTGTACAATATGGGGTGCTGTGTGTACAATATGGGGGGCTGTGTGTACAATATGGGGGGCTGTGTGTACAATATGAGGTGCTGTGTGTACAATATGGGGGGCTGTGTGTACAATATGGGGTGCTGTGTGTACATTAATGAGGAAAAAAATGAACTTAAATGATTTTAGCAAATGGCTGCAATATAACAAAGAGTGAAAAATTAAGGGGGTCTGAATACTTTCCCTCCCCACTGTATATACACAGTATGTCACAAAAGTAAGTACACCCCTCAGTGACATTTGTGTAAATCTTTTCTCCTATCTTTTCATGTGACAACACTGAAGAAATGACACTTGTCTACAATGTAAAGTAGTGAGTGTACAGCTTGTATAACAGTGTAAATTTGCTGTCCCCTCAAAATAACTCAACACACAACCATTAATGTCTAAACCGCTGGCAACAAAAGTCAGTACACCCCTAAGTGAAAATCTCCAAATTGGGCCCAAAGTGTCAATATTTTGTGTGGCCTCCATTATTTTCCAGCACTGCCTTAACCCTCTTGGACATGGAGGTCACCAGAGCTTCACAGGTTGTCACTGGAGTCCTCTTCCCCTCCTCCATGATGACATCACAGAGCTGGTGGATGTTAGAGACCTTGCGCTCCTCCACCTTCCGTTTGAGGATGTCCCACAGATGATCAATAGGGTTTAGGTCTGGAGACATGCTTGGCCAGTCCATCACCTCAGCTTCTTTAGCAAGGCAGTGGTGGTCTTGGAGGTGTGTTTGGGGTGGTTATCATGTTGGAATACTGCCCTGCGGTCCAGTCTCTGAAGGGAGGGGATCATGCTCTGCTTCAGTATGTCACAGTACATGTTGGCATTCATGGTTCCCTCAATGATCTGTAGCCCCCCAGTGCCGGCAGCACTCATGCAGCCCCAGACCATGACACTCCCACCACTATGCTTGACTGTAGACAAGACACACTTGTCTTTGTCCTCCTCACCTGGTTGCCCCCACACACGCTTGTCACCATCTGAACCAAATACGTTTATCTTGGTCTCATCAGACCACAGGACATGGTTCCAGTAATCCATGTCCTTAGTCTGATTGTCTTCAGAAAACTATTTGCGGACTTTCTTGTACATCATCTTTAGAAGAGGCTTCCTTCTGGGATGACAGCCATGCAGACCAATTTGATGCAGTGTGCGGCGTATGGTCTGAGCACTGACAGGCTGACCCCCCCACCCCTACAACCTCTGCAGCAATGCTGGCAGCACTCATACGTCTATTTCCCAAAGACAACCTCTGGATATGACGCTGATCACGTGACCTCAACTTCTTTGGTGGACCATGGCGAGGCCTGTTCTGAGTGGAACCTGTCCTGTTATACCGCTGTATGGTCTTGGCCACCGTGCTGCAGCTCAGTTTCAGGGTCTTGGCAATCTTCTTATAGCCTAGGCCATCTTTATGTAGAGCAACAATTCTTATTTTCAGATCCTCAGAGAGTTCTTTGCCATGAGGTGCCATGTTGTACTTCCAGTGACCAGTATGAGAGAGTGAGAGCGATAACACCAAATTTAACACACCTGCTCCCCATTCACACCTGAGACCTTGTAACACTAACGAGTCACATGACATCGGGGAGGGAAAATGGCTAATTGGGCCCAATTTGGAGATTTTCACTTAGGGGTGTACTGACTTTTGTTGCCAGCGGTTTAGACATTAATGTCTGTGTGTTGAGTTATTTTGAGTGGACAGTAAATTTACACTGTTATACAAGCTGTACACTCACTACTTTACATTGTAGACAAGTGTCATTTCTTCAGTGTTGTCACATGAAAAGATAGAAGAAAAGATTTACACAAATGTCACTGAGGGGTGTACTTACTTTTGTCAGATAATAAATATATATATATACACACACACATACACACAATGTATATAGGGAATAGTCTATGATGGAAGTTCTGCTGCCCCTCTAGTGCTCTCCTGTCAGAGGTGGTCTTGCAGGACTCCCATCATGGAGGACTTCCTGTGTGGGGGAGGGGAGAGGCTCCTCAGCTGTATGTAGTCCTTAGCATTGATCTGGAGGTGAGAACCCCCTGCACTCCATACTATACACAGTATATAGGTGTAAGACCCCAGAGGCCAGGTCTGAGTCCGTGGAGGACCAAGGAAGGATATTGGGGGCACCTGTCAGTTCCTTCACCTTTCTGCAAAAAAAAGTGAGGATTGGGGGGTCCCAGAGACGGTAGCAGACCACTTGTAGACTCTCTAGATCCAGGTCCAGCTTCACATTATCAGAACCTTTAAGCCGACCCGGTGACACTTTCCTGAATCTCAGTAGGTCCTCCAAGTGAGTCCCTGGACCTTCTGAGAGAGCGGCCTTCTTCCCGGCTCTCTCCAGCAAGGGGCCTTTCCTAGGTCTCCTCCACATCAGGCAGGATCACTGAAGTGAAATTTATTGGCAGGACGCCAAAATTTACAAACGGCACCATTTTTTTTAACTGGCAGAAATTGTGAAATTTACTGACAACACAACATTTTTTACTGACACTGCAAAAAAAGTATCTAAAATGACAGTTTTTTTGTGTTAAACAATATGGATATGTGAACTATAAACATGTATCTAGTGCTATCAGCAACGTGTTTAAGTTAAACAAAAGTCAAAAACCATATTTCTCCATTGACATGAAGGTCAGGATACGATAACCCGGCTGGCACAGAGTTCCCCTTTACATCAGAGTCTGCAGGATCCCCCCTTACAGTGAAAGGGAACTCTTGTGTAAAGGGGAACGCTGCAGGTCATAGTGTAAGGGGGAACTCTGAAAATGGGGGGGGGGGGGGGGGTGTTTGCTCTGGTGACTAGAGACCCCCTTCTGCAGATACACTAAGGTATGGGGGGTTTACTAATATAGGGGGGAACCTTTATATCAGTGCCCCCTTATATTATTGTATTCACTCCCCTCTTACATAAGCAACCCCCCCCCCCCCCCTCAGACCGGCCTGGCGGCGCTGTCACTGACCTCCTTCCAGGAGCACCGTGTATTTATTGTATAGTCTCCTCTCCACAGTCCACACGTCTGTCTCCTCCCGTGACCCCCATCCCGGCAGCGCTCCTACTCTTGACTTCTTTCTAGGATTGCCCTCAGATACTGCAGACATACTACAGGAGGGGGACAGAGGCTGCGGACATACTACAGGAGGGGGACAGAGGCTGCGGACATACTACAGGAGGGGGACAGAGGCTGCGGACATACTACAGGAGGGGGACAGAGGCTGCGGACATACTACAGGAGGGGGACAGAGGCTGCGGACATACTACAGGAGGGGGACAGAGACTGCGGACATACTACAGGAGGGGGACAGAGACTGCGGACATACTACAGGAGGAGGACAGAGGCTGCGGACATACTACAGGAGGAGGACAGAGGCTGCGGACATACTACAGGAGGAGGACAGAGGCTGCGGACATACTACAGGAGGAGGACAGAGGCTGCGGACATACTACAGGAGGAGGACAGAGGCTGCGGACATACTACAGGAGGAGGACAGAGGCTGCGGACATACTACAGGAGGGGGACAGAGGCTGCGGACATACTACAGGAGGTGGACAGAGGCTGCGGACATACTACAGGAGGGGGACAGAGGCTGCGGACATACTACAGGAGGGGGACAGAGGCTGCGGACATACTACAGGAGGGGGACAGAGGCTGCGGACATACTACAGGAGGGGGACAGAGGCTGCGGACATACTACAGGAGGGGGACAGAGGCTGCGGACATACTACAGGAGGTGGACAGAGGCTGCGGACATACTACAGGAGGGGGACAGAGGCTGCGGACATACTACAGGAGGGGGACAGAGGCTGCGGACATACTACAGGAGGGGGACAGAGGCTGCGGACATACCACAGGAGGGGGACAGAGGCTGCGGACATACCACAGGAGGGGGACAGAGGCTGCGGACATACCACAGGAGGTGGACAGAGGCTGCGGACATACCACAGGAGGTGGACAGAGGCTGCGGACATAGTACAGGAGGGGGACAGAGGCTGCGGACATACTACAGGAGGGGGACAGAGGCTGCGGACATACTACAGGAGGGGGACAGAGGCTGCGGACATACTACAGGAGGGGGACAGAGGCTGCGGACATACTACAAGAGGTGGACAGAGGCTGCGGACATACTACAGGAGGTGGACAGAGGCTGCGGACATACTACAGGAGGGGGACAGAGGCTGCGGACATACTACAGGAGGGGGACAGAGGCTGCGGACATACTACAGGAGGTGGACAGAGGCTGCGGACATACTACAGGAGGGGGACAGAGGCTGCGGACATACTACAGGAGGAGGACAGATAATCCTTCTACTGGATTGGCTGAAGGAAATATAAATATAACTTTTTGTTTGTGAAATCTCATGCTATGACCAGTGATAGCAGTGACATCTACTGGCCACAGCGAGAATCACAAGCCAACTGATGCTTAGGCAAAAAACAGGTGAAGAACCTCACAATCAGTCTGAGCGAACTACAGCCCAGCCAATCGCTGACCTAGAGGCCCCTGATAGGACACTAATAGCTTGACTGCTATCTGCACCCCTCAACCTCCCGCCTGCACCCCTCACCCTCCTATCTGTGCCCCTCACCCTCCCGCCTGCACCCCTCAACCTTCTATCTGCACCCCTCAACCACCCGCCTGCACCCCTCAACCACCCGCCTGTGCCCTTCACCCACCTATCTGCACCCCTCACCCTCCTATCTGTGCCCCTCACCCTCCCGCCTGCACCCCTCAACCTTCTATCTGCACCCCTCAACCTTCTATCTGCACCCCTCAACCACCCGCCTGCACCCCTCAACCACCCGCCTGTGCCCCTCACCCACCTATCTGTGCCCCTCACCCTCCCGCCTGCGCCCCTCAACCACCTATCTGTGCCCCTCACCTCCCTGGCTGCACCCCTCAACCTCCCACCTGCACCCCTCAACCTCCCACCTGCACCCCTCACCCTCCCGCCTGCCCCCTCACCCTCCCGCCTGCGCCCCTCAACCACCCGCCTGCGCCCCTCACCCTCCCGCCTGCGCCCCTCACCCTCCCGCCTGCACCCCTCAACCACCTGCCTGCGCCCCTCGACCACCTGCCTGCGCCCCTCGACCACCTGCCTGCGCCCCTCACCCTCTTATCTGCACCCCTCAACCTCCCGCCTGCACCCCTCAACCACCTGCCTGCGCCCCTCACCCTCTTATCTGCACCCCTCAACCACCTGCCTGCGCCCCTCACCCTCCTATCTGCACCCCTCAACCTCCCGCCTGCACCCCTCAACCACCTGCCTGCGCCCCTCAACCTCTCACCTGCACCCCTCACCCTCCTATCTGCACCCCTCAACCTCTCACCTGCACCCCTCACCCTCCTATCTGCACCCCTCAACCACCTGCCTGCGCCCCTCAACCTCCCGCCTGCACCCCTCACCCTCCTATCTGCACCCCTCAACCTCCCGCCTGCACCCCTCACCCTCCTATCTGCACCCCTCAACCTCCCGCCTGCACCCCTCAACCACCTGCCTGCGTCCCTCACCCTATCTGCACCCCTCAACCTCTCGCCTGCACCCCTCACCCTCCTATCTGCACCCCTCAACCACCTGTCTGCGCCCCTCACCCTCCTGTCTGCGCTCCTTCCTCAGTGCGGTTTCTTCAAGAGAAATAAATTTCGGGTGGAGGAAGATTCTTCTTACACGGTCGTCCAGCAAACCATGCCGTCTGATGAAGATGACACAGCCGGGGCCACAGAAGCCGCTGACATCATTTCCTGAACCCCCCCGATCTTCCACTGGAGTCATCTGAAGGACAATGAAGATCCTGAATATAAAAAGGACTTACAGGGGGAAACGGACCCCAAAACTTCTCTTTTACAGGGAGATTATCACCCCCCCATTATGGGGCCCGGGGGGAGGGGTTTATCTGTCTCTTGTGAAATATTTTAACCCCTTCAGTGTAGGGGGGGTGAGGGGTCTCTTATTGGAATATTATCACCCCCAGTGTAGGAGGAGGGGTCACTTATTGGAATACTATTGTCTCCAGTGTAGGGGGGGGGGGTCACTTATTGGAATACTATTGTCTCCAGAGTAGGGGGGGGTCACTTATTGGAATACTATTGTCTCCAGTGTAGGGGGGGGTCACTTATTGGAATACTATTGTCTCCAGTGTAGGGGGGGGTCACTTATTGGAATACTATTGTCTCCAGTGTAGGGGGGGGGTTACTTATTGGAATACTATTGTCTCCAGTGTAGGGGGGGGTCACTTATTGGAATACTATTGTCTCCAGTGTAGGGGGGGGTCACTTATTGGAATACTATTGTCTCCAGTGTAGGGGGGGGTCACTTATTGGAATACTATTGTCTCCAGTGTAGGGGGGGGGTCACTTATTGGAATACTATTGTCTCCAGTGTAGGGGGGGGTCACTTATTGGAATACTATTGTCTCCAGTGTAGGGGGGGGTCACTTATTGGAATACTATTGTCTCCAGTGTAGGGGGGGGGGGGTCACTTATTGGAATACTATTGTCTCCAGTGTAGGGGGGGGGGGGGTGTTATGGGTCTCCTATCAGGATATTATTGCCCCAGTGTAGGGGGGGTCTCTTGTTGGAATACTATTACCCCCAGTGTAGAGGGGGGGGGTTATGAGTCTCTTATTGGAATACTATTGCCCCCAGTGTAGGCTGATGGTGTATGATGATCGGAGATGACTCTGTAAATTACCAGAAATAAATGAATAAAGTGGGACTCCGCTGTGTGATGGATCTTCATTTATTACGTGTTAAGTGACTCCAATCTGCTGCTCATCCAGCCGGACTACAAAGCTCAGCATTACCAGAGGGGAGGTATGGGGCTGGAAGGTTGTGCTGTGACTTGTGGTTCAGCAGAAGAGCTATAATAGGTGTAAAAAGGTAGAACATATTAGCTCCTCCCCCAGACTGCCTCCTGATCGCCCCCCCCCCCCCACACGCACACCCCACAATGGAAAATTCATCCATAGCTACAGTCAGCACGCAGTGAATATCTGCAGGGGTATATACAGGGTCAGAGGTCAGAAGTGGGGGGTATATACAGGGTCAGAGGTCAGAAGTGGGGGGTATATACAGGGGTCAGAAGTGGGAGGTATATACAGGGTCAGAGGTCAGAAGTGGGGGGTATATACAGGGTCAGAGGTCAGAAGTGGGGGGTATATACAGGGTCAGAGGTCAGAAGTGGGGGTATATACAGGGTCAGAGGTCAGAAGTGGGAGGTATATACAGGGTCAGAAGTGGGGGTATATACAGGGTCAGAGGTCAGAAGTGGGATTTATATACAGGGTCAGAGGTCAGAAGTGGGGTTATATACAGTTTCAGAGGTCAGAAGTGGGGGTTATATACAGGGTCAGAGATCAGAAGTGGGGGGTATATACAGGGTCAGAGATCAGAAGTGGGGGTTATATACAGGGTCAGAGGTCAGAAGTGGGGGTTATATACAGTTTCAGAGGTCAGAAGTGGGGGTTATATACAGTTTCAGAGGTCAGAAGTGGGGGTATATACAGGGTCAGAGGTCAGAAGTGGGGGGTATATACAGGGCGAGAGGTCAGAAGTGGGGGGTATATACAGGGCGAGAGGTCAGAAGTGGGGGGTATATACAGGGTCAGAGGTCAGAAGTCCGGGGTATATACAGGGTTCAGAAGTGGGAGGTATATACAGGGTCAGAGGTTAGAAGTGGGGGGTATATACAGGGTCAGAGGTTAGAAGTGGGGGGTATATACAGGGTCAGAGGTCAGAAGTGGGGGGATATACAGGGTCAGAGGTCAGAAGTGGGGGGTATATACAGGGGTCAGAAGTGGGGGGTATATACAGGGAGAGAGGTCAGAAGTGGGGTGTATATACAGGTTCAGAGGTCAGAAGTGGGGGGTATATACAGGGTCAGAAGTGGAAGGTATATACAGGTTCAGAGGTCAGAAGTGGGGGTATATACAGGGTCAGAAGTGGGAGGTATATACAGGGTCAGAGGTCAGAAGTGGGAGGTATATACAGGGTCAGAAGTGGGAGGTATATACAGGGTCAGAAGTGGGGGGTATATACAGTGAGAGAGGTCAGAAGTGGGGGGTATATAGAGGGTCAGAAGTGGGAGGTATATACAGGTTCAGAGGTCAGAAGTGGGGGTTATATACAGTTTCAGAGGTCAGAAGTGGGGGGTATATACAGGGTCAGAGGTGAGAAGTGGGGGGTATATACAGGGTCAGAGGTCAGAAGTGGGGGGTATATACAGGGTCAGAGGTCAGAAGTGGGGGGTATATACAGGGGTCAGAAGTGGGAGGTATATACAGGTTCAGAGGTCAGAAGTGGGGGGTATATACAGGGTCAGAGGTCAGAAGTGGGGGGTATATACAGGGGTCAGAAGTGGGAGGTATATACAGGTTCAGAGGTCAGAAGTGGGGGGTATATACAGGTTCAGAGGTCAGAAGTGGGGGGTATATACAGGGTCAGAGGTGAGAAGTGGGGGGTATATACAGGGTCAGAGGTCAGAAGTGGGGGGTATATACAGGGTCAGAGGTCAGAAGTGGGGGGTATATACAGGGGTCAGAAGTGGGAGGTATATACAGGTTCAGAGGTCAGAAGTGGGGGGTATATACAGGGTCAGAGGTCAGAAGTGGGGGGTATATACAGATTCAGAGGTCAGAAGTGGGGGGTATATACAGGGTCAGAGGTCAGAAGTGGGGGTATATACAGGGTCAGAGGTCAGAAGTGGGAGGTATATACAGGGTCAGAGGTCAGAAGTGGGGGGTATATACAGGGTCAGAGGTGGGGGGATATACAGGGTCAGAGGTCAGAAGTGTGAGGTATATACAGGTTCAGAGGTGAGAAGTGGGGGTTATATACAGTTTCAGAGGTCAGAAGTGGGGGGTATATACAGGGTCAGAGGTGAGAAGTGGGGGGTATATACAGGGGTCAGAAGTGGGAGGTATATACAGGGTCAGAGGTCAGAAGTGGGGGTTATATACAGGGTCAGAGGACAGAAGTGGGGGGTATTTACAGGGGTCAGAAGTGGGGGGTATATACAGGGTCAGAGGTGAGAAGTGGGGGGTATATACAGGGTCAGAGGTCAGAAGTATATACAGGGGTCAGAAGTGGGAGGTATATACAGGGGTCAGAAGTGGGAGGTATATACAGGGTCAGAAGTGGGGGTTATATACAGGGGTCAGAAGTGGGAGGTATATACAGGATCAGAGGTCAGAAGTGGGGGGTATATACAGGGGTCAGAAGTGGGGGGTATATACAGGGTCAGAGGTGAGAAGTAGGGGGTATATACAGGGGTCAGAAGTGGGGGGTATATACAGGGTCAGAAGTGGGGGGTATATACAGGGTCAGAGGTGGGGGGGATATACAGGGTCAGAGGTCAGAAGTGGGGGGTATATACAGGGTCAGAAGTGGGAGGTATATACAGGGGTCAGAAGTGTGAGGTATATACAGGTTCAGAGGTGGGAGGTATATACAGGTTCAGAGGTCAGAAGTGGGGGGTATATACAGGGTCAGAAGTGGGAGGTATATACAGGGTCAGAGGTCAGAAGTGGGGGGTATATACCGGGGTCAGAAGTGGGGGTATATACAGGGAGAGAGGTCAGAAGTGGGGGGTATATACAGGGTCAGAAGTGGGAGGTATATACAGTGTCAGAGGTCAGAAGTGGGGGGGTATATACAGGGGTCAGAAGTGGGAGGTATTTACAGGTTCAGAGGTAAGAAGTTGGGGGTATATACAGGGGTCAGAGGTGAGAAGTGGGGGGTATATACAGGGGTCAGAAGTGGGAAGTATATACAGAGGTCAGAAGTTGGAGGTATATACAAGGGTCAGAAGTTGGAGGTATATACAGGGGTCAGAAGTGGGTGGTATATACAGTATCAGAGGTCAGAAGTGGGAGGTATATACAGGGTCAGAGGTCAGAAGTGGGAGGTATATAAAGTGTCAGGGGTCAGAAGTGGGGGATATATACAGGGTCAGAGGTCAGCAGTGGGGGGTATATACAGGGTTAGAAGTGGAAGTTATATACAGGGTTAGAGGTCAGAAGTGGGGGTATATACAGGGTTAGAGGTCAGAAGTGGGAGGTATATACAGGTTCAGAGGTCAGCAGTGGGGGGTATATACAGGGTCAGAGGTCAGAAGTGGGGATATATACAGGGTCAGAGGTCCGAAGTGGGGGATATATACAGGGTCAGAAGTGGGGGGGTATATACAGGGTCAGAGGTCAGAAGTGGGGGATATATACAGGGTCAGAGGTGGGAGGTATATACAGGGTCAGAGGTCAGAAGTGGGGGGTATATACAGGGTCAGAGGTCAGAAGTGGGGGGTATATACAGGGTCAGAGGTGAGAAGTGGGGGGTATATACAGGATCAGAGGTGGGAGGTATATACAGGGTCAGAGGTCAGAAGTGGGAGGTATATACAGGGTCAGAGGTCAGAAGTGGGGGGTATATACAGGGGTCAGAAGTGGGGGGTATATACAGGGTCAGAGGGGAGAAGTGGGGGGTATATACAGGGGTCAGAAATGGGAGGTATATACAGGGTCAGAGGTCAGAAGTGGGGGGTATATACAGGGTCAGAGGGGAGAAGTGGGGGGGTATATACAGGGGTCAGAAGTGGGAGGTATATACAGGGTCAGAGGTCAGAAGTGGGAGGTATATACACGGTCAGAGGTCAGCAGTGGGGGGTATATACAGGGTCAGAAGGGGGGGTATATACAGGATCAGAGGTCAGAAGTGGGGATATATACAGGGTCAGAGGTGGGGATATATACAGGGTCAGAAGTGGGGGGTATATACAGGGTCAGAGGTCCGAAGTGGGGGATATATACAGGGTCAGAAGTGGGGGGTATATACAGGGTCAGAGGTCAGAAGTGGGAGGTATATACAGGGTCAGAGGTCAGAAGTGGGAGGTATATACAGGGTCAGAGGTCAGAAGTGGGGGGTATATACAGGGGTCAGAAGTGGGGGTATATACAGGGTCAGAGGTCAGAAGTGGGGGGTATATACAGGGTCAGAGGTCAGAAGTGGGGGGTATATACAGGGTCAGAGGTGAGAAGTGGGGGGTATATACAGGGTCAGAAGTGGGGGGTATATACAGGGTCAGAGGTCAGAAGTGGGGGGTATATACAGGGGTCAGAAGTGGGAGGTATATACAGGTTCAGAGGTCAGAAGTGGGGGGTATATACAGGGTCAGAGGTCAGAAGTGGGGGTATATACAGGGTCAGAGGTCAGAAGTGGGAGGTATATACAGGGTCAGAAGTGGGAGGTATATACAGGGTCAGAGGTCAGAAGTGGGGGTTATATACAGGGTCAGAGGTCAGAAGTGGGGTTATATACAGTTTCAGAGGTCAGAAGTGGGGGTTATATACAGGGTCAGAGATCAGAAGTGGGGGGTATATACAGGGTCAGAGATCAGAAGTGGGGGTTATATACAGGGTCAGAGGTCAGAAGTGGGGGTTATATACAGTTTCAGAGGTCAGAAGTGGGGGTTATATACAGGGCGAGAGGTCAGAAGTGGGGGGTATATACAGGGCGAGAGGTCAGAAGTGGGGGGTATATACAGGGTCAGAGGTCAGAAGTCCGGGGTATATACAGGGTTCAGAAGTGGGAGGTATATACAGGGTCAGAGGTTAGAAGTGGGGGGTATATACAGGGTCAGAGGTTAGAAGTGGGGGGTATATACAGGGTCAGAGGTCAGAAGTGGGGGGATATACAGGGTCAGAGGTCAGAAGTGGGGGGTATATACAGGGGTCAGAAGTGGGGGGTATATACAGGGAGAGAGGTCAGAAGTGGGGTGTATATACAGGTTCAGAGGTCAGAAGTGGGGGGTATATACCGGGGTCAGAAGTGGGGGTATATACAGGGAGAGAGGTCAGAAGTGGGGGGTATATACAGGGTCAGAAGTGGGAGGTATATACAGGTTCAGAGGTCAGAAGTGGGGGTTATATACAGTTTCAGAGGTCAGAAGTGGGGGGTATATACAGGGTCAGAGGTGAGAAGTGGGGGTTATATACAGTTTCAGAGGTCAGAAGTGGGGGGTATATACAGGGTCAGAGGTGAGAAGTGGGGGGTATATACAGGGGTCAGAAGTGGGAGGTATATACAGGGTCAGAGGTCAGAAGTGGGGGTTATATACAGGGTCAGAGGACAGAAGTGGGGGGTATTTACAGGGGTCAGAAGTGGGGGGTATATACAGGGTCAGAGGTGAGAAGTGGGGGGTATATACAGGGTCAGAGGTCAGAAGTATATACAGGGGTCAGAAGTGGGAGGTATATACAGGGGTCAGAAGTGGGAGGTATATACAGGGTCAGAAGTGGGGGTTATATACAGGGGTCAGAAGTGGGAGGTATATACAGGATCAGAGGTCAGAAGTGGGGGGTATATACAGGGGTCAGAAGTGGGGGGTATATACAGGGTCAGAGGTGAGAAGTAGGGGGTATATACAGGGGTCAGAAGTGGGGGGTATATACAGGGTCAGAAGTGGGGGGTATATACAGGGTCAGAGGTGGGGGGGTATATACAGGGTCAGAGGTCAGAAGTGGGGGGTATATACAGGGTCAGAAGTGGGAGGTATATACAGGGGTCAGAAGTGTGAGGTATATACAGGTTCAGAGGTGGGAGGTATATACAGGTTCAGAGGTCAGAAGTGGGGGGTATATACAGGGTCAGAAGTGGGAGGTATATACAGGGTCAGAGGTCAGAAGTGGGGGGTATATACCGGGGTCAGAAGTGGGGGTATATACAGGGAGAGAGGTCAGAAGTGGGGGGTATATACAGGGTCAGAAGTGGGAGGTATATACAGTGTCAGAGGTCAGAAGTGGGGGGGTATATACAGGGGTCAGAAGTGGGAGGTATTTACAGGTTCAGAGGTAAGAAGTTGGGGGTATATACAGGGGTCAGAGGTGAGAAGTGGGGGGTATATACAGGGGTCAGAAGTGGGAAGTATATACAGAGGTCAGAAGTTGGAGGTATATACAAGGGTCAGAAGTTGGAGGTATATACAGGGGTCAGAAGTGGGTGGTATATACAGTATCAGAGGTCAGAAGTGGGAGGTATATACAGGGTCAGAGGTCAGAAGTGGGAGGTATATAAAGTGTCAGGGGTCAGAAGTGGGGGATATATACAGGGTCAGAGGTCAGCAGTGGGGGGTATATACAGGGTTAGAAGTGGAAGTTATATACAGGGTTAGAGGTCAGAAGTGGGGGTATATACAGGGTTAGAGGTCAGAAGTGGGAGGTATATACAGGTTCAGAGGTCAGCAGTGGGGGGTATATACAGGGTCAGAGGTCAGAAGTGGGGATATATACAGGGTCAGAGGTCCGAAGTGGGGGATATATACAGGGTCAGAAGTGGGGGGGTATATACAGGGTCAGAGGTCAGAAGTGGGGGATATATACAGGGTCAGAGGTGGGAGGTATATACAGGGTCAGAGGTCAGAAGTGGGGGGTATATACAGGGTCAGAGGTCAGAAGTGGGGGGTATATACAGGGTCAGAGGTGAGAAGTGGGGGGTATATACAGGATCAGAGGTGGGAGGTATATACAGGGTCAGAGGTCAGAAGTGGGAGGTATATACAGGGTCAGAGGTCAGAAGTGGGGGGTATATACAGGGGTCAGAAGTGGGGGGTATATACAGGGTCAGAGGGGAGAAGTGGGGGGTATATACAGGGGTCAGAAATGGGAGGTATATACAGGGTCAGAGGTCAGAAGTGGGGGGTATATACAGGGTCAGAGGGGAGAAGTGGGGGGGTATATACAGGGGTCAGAAGTGGGAGGTATATACAGGGTCAGAGGTCAGAAGTGGGAGGTATATACACGGTCAGAGGTCAGCAGTGGGGGGTATATACAGGGTCAGAAGGGGGGGTATATACAGGATCAGAGGTCAGAAGTGGGGATATATACAGGGTCAGAGGTGGGGATATATACAGGGTCAGAAGTGGGGGGTATATACAGGGTCAGAGGTCCGAAGTGGGGGATATATACAGGGTCAGAAGTGGGGGTATATACAGGGTCAGAGGTCAGAAGTGGGAGGTATATACAGGGTCAGAGGTCAGAAGTGGGAGGTATATACAGGGTCAGAGGTCAGAAGTGGGGGGTATATACAGGGGTCAGAAGTGGGGGTATATACAGGGTCAGAGGTCAGAAGTGGGGGGTATATACAGGGTCAGAGGTCAGAAGTGGGGGGTATATACAGGGTCAGAGGTGAGAAGTGGGGGGTATATACAGGGTCAGAAGTGGGGGGTATATACAGGGTCAGAGGTCAGAAGTGGGGGGTATATACAGGGGTCAGAAGTGGGAGGTATATACAGGTTCAGAGGTCAGAAGTGGGGGGTATATACAGGGTCAGAGGTCAGAAGTGGGGGTATATACAGGGTCAGAGGTCAGAAGTGGGAGGTATATACAGGGTCAGAAGTGGGAGGTATATACAGGGTCAGAGGTCAGAAGTGGGGGTTATATACAGGGTCAGAGGTCAGAAGTGGGGTTATATACAGTTTCAGAGGTCAGAAGTGGGGGTTATATACAGGGTCAGAGATCAGAAGTGGGGGGTATATACAGGGTCAGAGATCAGAAGTGGGGGTTATATACAGGGTCAGAGGTCAGAAGTGGGGGTTATATACAGTTTCAGAGGTCAGAAGTGGGGGTTATATACAGGGCGAGAGGTCAGAAGTGGGGGGTATATACAGGGCGAGAGGTCAGAAGTGGGGGGTATATACAGGGTCAGAGGTCAGAAGTCCGGGGTATATACAGGGTTCAGAAGTGGGAGGTATATACAGGGTCAGAGGTTAGAAGTGGGGGGTATATACAGGGTCAGAGGTTAGAAGTGGGGGGTATATACAGGGTCAGAGGTCAGAAGTGGGGGGATATACAGGGTCAGAGGTCAGAAGTGGGGGGTATATACAGGGGTCAGAAGTGGGGGGTATATACAGGGAGAGAGGTCAGAAGTGGGGTGTATATACAGGTTCAGAGGTCAGAAGTGGGGGGTATATACAGGGTCAGAAGTGGAAGGTATATACAGGTTCAGAGGTCAGAAGTGGGGGTATATACAGGGTCAGAAGTGGGAGGTATATACAGGGTCAGAGGTCAGAAGTGGGAGGTATATACAGGGTCAGAAGTGGGAGGTATATACAGGGTCAGAAGTGGGGGGTATATACAGTGAGAGAGGTCAGAAGTGGGGGGTATATAGAGGGTCAGAAGTGGGAGGTATATACAGGTTCAGAGGTCAGAAGTGGGGGTTATATACAGTTTCAGAGGTCAGAAGTGGGGGGTATATACAGGGTCAGAGGTGAGAAGTGGGGGGTATATACAGGGTCAGAGGTCAGAAGTGGGGGGTATATACAGGGGTCAGAAGTGGGAGGTATATACAGGTTCAGAGGTCAGAAGTGGGGGGTATATACAGGGTCAGAGGTCAGAAGTGGGGGGTATATACAGGGGTCAGAAGTGGGAGGTATATACAGGTTCAGAGGTCAGAAGTGGGGGGTATATACAGGTTCAGAGGTCAGAAGTGGGGGGTATATACAGGGTCAGAGGTGAGAAGTGGGGGGTATATACAGGGTCAGAGGTCAGAAGTGGGGGGTATATACAGGGTCAGAGGTCAGAAGTGGGGGGTATATACAGGGGTCAGAAGTGGGAGGTATATACAGGTTCAGAGGTCAGAAGTGGGGGGTATATACAGGGTCAGAGGTCAGAAGTGGGGGGTATATACAGATTCAGAGGTCAGAAGTGGGGGTATATACAGGGTCAGAGGTCAGAAGTGGGGGTATATACAGGGTCAGAGGTCAGAAGTGGGAGGTATATACAGGGTCAGAGGTCAGAAGTGGGGGGTATATACAGGGTCAGAGGTGGGGGGATATACAGGGTCAGAGGTCAGAAGTGTGAGGTATATACAGGTTCAGAGGTGGGAGGTATATACAGGTTCAGAGGTCAGAAGTGGGGGGTATATACCGGGGTCAGAAGTGGGGGTATATACAGGGAGAGAGGTCAGAAGTGGGGGGTATATACAGGGTCAGAAGTGGGAGGTATATACAGGTTCAGAGGTCAGAAGTGGGGGTTATATACAGTTTCAGAGGTCAGAAGTGGGGGGTATATACAGGGTCAGAGGTGAGAAGTGGGGGGTATATACAGGGTCAGAGGTGGGGGGATATACAGGGTCAGAGGTCAGAAGTGTGAGGTATATACAGGTTCAGAGGTGGGAGGTATATACAGGTTCAGAGGTGAGAAGTGGGGGTTATATACAGTTTCAGAGGTCAGAAGTGGGGGGTATATACAGGGTCAGAGGTGAGAAGTGGGGGGTATATACAGGGGTCAGAAGTGGGAGGTATATACAGGGTCAGAGGTCAGAAGTGGGGGTTATATACAGGGTCAGAGGACAGAAGTGGGGGGTATTTACAGGGGTCAGAAGTGGGGGGTATATACAGGGTCAGAGGTGAGAAGTGGGGGGTATTTACAGGGGTCAGAAGTGGGGGGTATATACAGGGTCAGAGGTGAGAAGTGGGGGGTATATACAGGGTCAGAGGTCAGAAGTATATACAGGGGTCAGAAGTGGGAGGTATATACAGGGTCAGAAGTGGGAGGTATATACAGGGTCAGAAGTGGGGGTTATATACAGGGGTCAGAAGTGGGAGGTATATACAGGGTCAGAGGTCAGAAGTGGGGGGTATATACAGGGGTCAGAAATGGGGGGTATATACAGGGTCAGAGGTGAGAAGTAGGGGGTATATACAGGGGTCAGAAGTGGGGGGTATATACAGGGTCAGAAGTGGGGGGTATATACAGGGTCAGAGGTGGGGGGGATATACAGGGTCAGAGGTCAGAAGTGGGAGGTATATACAGGGGTCAGAAGTGTGAGGTATATACAGGTTCAGAGGTGGGAGGTATATACAGGTTCAGAGGTCAGAAGTGGGGGGTATATACAGGGTCAGAAGTGGGAGGTATATACAGGGTCAGAAGTGGGAGGTATATACAGGGTCAGAGGTCAGAAGTGGGGGGGTATATACCGGGGTCAGAAGTGGGGGTATATACAGGGAGAGAGGTCAGAAGTGGGGGGTATATACAGGGTCAGAAGTGGGAGGTATATACAGTGTCAGAGGTCAGAAGTGGGGGGGTATATACAGGGGTCAGAAGTGGGAGGTATTTACAGGTTCAGAGGTAAGAAGTTGGGGGTATATACAGGGGTCAGAGGTGAGAAGTGGGGGGTATATACAGGGGTCAGAAGTGGGAAGTATATACAGAGGTCAGAAGTTGGAGGTATATACAAGGGTCAGAAGTTGGAGGTATATACAGGGGTCAGAAGTGGGTGGTATATACAGTATCAGAGGTCAGACGTGGGAGGTATATACAGGGTCAGAGGTCAGAAGTGGGAGGTATATAAAGTGTCAGGGGTCAGAAGTGGGGGATATATACAGGGTCAGAGGTCAGCAGTGGAGGGTATATACAGGGTCAGAAGTGGAAGTTATATACAGGTTCAGAGGTCAGAAGTGGGGGTATATACAGGGTTAGAGGTCAGAAGTGGGGGGTATATACAGGGTTAGAGGTCAGAAGTGGGGGTATATACAGGGTTAGAGGTCAGAAGTGGGAGGTATATACAGGTTCAGAGGTCAGCAGTGGGGGGTATATACAGGGTCAGAGGTCAGAAGTGGGGATATATACAGGGTCAGAGGTCCGAAGTGGGGGATATATACAGGGTCAGAAGTGGGGGGTATATACAGGGTCAGAGGTCAGAAGTGGGGGATATATACAGGGTCAGAGGTGGGAGGTATATACAGGGTCAGAGGTCAGAAGTGGGGGGTATATACAGGGTCAGAGGTCAGAAGTGGGGGGTATATACAGGGTCAGAGGTGAGAAGTGGGGGGTATATACAGGATCAGAGGTGGGAGGTATATACAGGGTCAGAGGTCAGAAGTGGGAGGTATATACAGGGTCAGAGGTCAGAAGTGGGGGGTATATACAGGGGTCAGAAGTGGGGGGTATATACAGGGTCAGAGGGGAGAAGTGGGGGGTATATACAGGGGTCAGAAATGGGAGGTATATACAGGGTCAGAGGTCAGAAGTGGGGGGTATATACAGGGTCAGAGGGGAGAAGTGGGGGGGTATATACAGGGGTCAGAAGTGGGAGGTATATACAGGGTCAGAGGTCAGAAGTGGGAGGTATATACACGGTCAGAGGTCAGCAGTGGGGGGTATATACAGGGTCAGAAGGGGGGGTATATACAGGATCAGAGGTCAGAAGTGGGGATATATACAGGGTCAGAAGTGGGGGGTATATACAGGGTCAGAGGTCCGAAGTGGGGGATATATACAGGGTCAGAAGTGGGGGGTATATACAGGGTCAGAGGTCAGAAGTGGGAGGTATATACAGGGTCAGAGGTCAGAAGTGGGAGGTATATACAGGGTCAGAGGTCAGAAGTGGGGGGTATATACAGGGGTCAGAAGTGGGGGGTATATACAGGGTCAGAGGTCAGAAGTGGGGGGTATATACAGGGTCAGAGGTCAGAAGTGGGGGGTATATACAGGGTCAGAGGTGAGAAGTGGGGGGTATATACAGGGTCAGAAGTGGGGGGTATATACAGGGTCAGAGGTCAGAAGTGGGGGGTATATACAGGGGTCAGAAGTGGGAGGTATATACAGGTTCAGAGGTCAGAAGTGGGGGGTATATACAGGGTCAGAGGTCAGAAGTGGGGGGTATATACAGGTTCAGAGGTCAGAAGTGGGGGTATATACAGGGTCAGAGGTCAGAAGTGGGGGTATATACAGGGTCAGAGGTCAGAAGTGGGAGGTATATACAGGGTCAGAGGTCAGAAGTGGGGGGTATATACAGGGTCAGAGGTCAGAAGTGGGAGGTATATACAGGGTCAGAGGTCAGAAGTGGGGGGTATATACAGGGTCAGAGGTGGGGGGATATACAGGGTCAGAGGTCAGAAGTGTGAGGTATATACAGGTTCAGAGGTGGGAGGTATATACAGGTTCAGAGGTCAGAAGTGGGGGGGTATATACCGGGGTCAGAAGTGGGGGTATATACAGGGAGAGAGGTCAGAAGTGGGAGGTATATACAGGTTCAGAGGTCAGAAGTGGGGGTTATATACAGTTTCAGAGGTCAGAAGTGGGGGGTATATACAGGGTCAGAGGTGAGAAGTGGGGGGTATATACAGGGTCAGAGGTGGGGGGATATACAGGGTCAGAAGTGTGAGGTATATACAGGTTCAGAGGTGGGAGGTATATACAGGTTCAGAGGTCAGAAGTGGGGGGTATATACCGGGGTCAGAAGTGGGGGTATATACAGGGAGAGAGGTCAGAAGTGGGGGGTATATACAGGGTCAGAAGTGGGAGGTATATACAGGTTCAGAGGTCAGAAGTGGGGGTTATATACAGTTTCAGAGGTCAGAAGTGGGGGGTATATACAGGGTCAGAGGTCAGAAGTGGGGGGTATATACAGGGTCAGAGGTGAGAAGTGGGGGGTATATACAGGGGTCAGAAGTGGGAGGTATATACAGGGTCAGAGGTCAGAAGTGGGGGTTATATACAGGGTCAGAGGACAGAAGTGGGGGGTATTTACAGGGGTCAGAAGTGGGGGGTATATACAGGGTCAGAGGTGAGAAGTGGGGGGTATATACAGGGTCAGAGGTCAGAAGTATATACAGGGGTCAGAAGTGGGAGGTATATACAGGGGTCAGAAGTGGGAGGTATATACAGGGTCAGAAGTGGGGGTTATATACAGGGGTCAGAAGTGGGAGGTATATACAGGGTCAGAGGTCAGAAGTGGGGGGTATATACAGGGGTCAGAAGTGGGGGGTATATACAGGGTCAGAGGTGAGAAGTAGGGGGTATATACAGGGGTCAGAAGTGGGGGGTATATACAGGGTCAGAAGTGGGGGGTATATACAGGGTCAGAGGTGGGGGGGATATACAGGGTCAGAGGTCAGAAGTGGGAGGTATATACAGGGGTCAGAAGTGTGAGGTATATACAGGTTCAGAGGTGGGAGGTATATACAGGTTCAGAGGTCAGAAGTGGGGGGTATATACAGGGTCAGAAGTGGGAGGTATATACAGGGTCAGAGGTCAGAAGTGGGGGGGTATATACCGGGGTCAGAAGTGGGGGTATATACAGGGAGAGAGGTCAGAAGTGGGGGGTATATACAGGGTCAGAAGTGGGAGGTATATACAGTGTCAGAGGTCAGAAGTGGGGGGGTATATACAGGGGTCAGAAGTGGGAGGTATTTACAGGTTCAGAGGTAAGAAGTTGGGGGTATATACAGGGGTCAGAGGTGAGAAGTGGGGGGTATATACAGGGGTCAGAAGTGGGAAGTATATACAGAGGTCAGAAGTTGGAGGTATATACAAGGGTCAGAAGTTGGAGGTATATACAGGGGTCAGAAGTGGGTGGTATATACAGTATCAGAGGTCAGAAGTGGGAGGTATATACAGGGTCAGAGGTCAGAAGTGGGGGGTATATACAGTGTCAGGGGTCAGAAGTGGGGGATATATACAGGGTCAGAGGTCAGCAGTGGGGGGTATATACAGGGTCAGAAGTGGAAGTTATATACAGGTTCAGAGGTCAGAAGTGGGGGTATATACAGGGTTAGAGGTCAGAAGTGGGGGGTATATACAGGGTTAGAGGTCAGAAGTGGGGGTATATACAGGGTTAGAGGTCAGAAGTGGGAGGTATATACAGGTTCAGAGGTCAGCAGTGGGGGGTATATACAGGGTCAGAGGTCAGAAGTGGGGATATATACAGGGTCAGAGGTCCGAAGTGGGGGATATATACAGGGTCAGAAGTGGGGGGGTATATACAGGGTCAGAGGTCAGAAGTGGGGGATATATACAGGGTCAGAGGTGGGAGGTATATACAGGGTCAGAAGTGGGGGGTATATACAGGGTCAGAGGTGAGAAGTGGGGGGTATATACAGGATCAGAGGTGGGAGGTATATACAGGGTCAGAGGTCAGAAGTGGGAGGTATATACAGGGTCAGAGGTCAGAAGTGGGGGGTATATACAGGGGTCAGAAGTGGGGGGTATATACAGGGTCAGAGGGGAGAAGTGGGGGGTATATACAGGGGTCAGAAATGGGAGGTATATACAGGGTCAGAGGTCAGAAGTGGGGGGTATATACAGGGTCAGAGGGGAGAAGTGGGGGGGTATATACAGGGGTCAAAAGTGGGAGGTATATACAGGGTCAGAGGTCAGAAGTGGGAGGTATATACACGGTCAGAGGTCAGCAGTGGGGGGTATATACAGGGTCAGAAGGGGGGGTATATACAGGATCAGAGGTCAGAAGTGGGGATATATACAGGGTCAGAGGTGGGGATATATACAGGGTCAGAAGTGGGGGGTATATACAGGGTCAGAGGTCCGAAGTGGGGGATATATACAGGGTCAGAAGTGGGGGGTATATACAGGGTCAGAGGTCAGAAGTGGGAGGTATATACAGGGTCAGAGGTCAGAAGTGGGAGGTATATACAGGGTCAGAGGTCAGAAGTGGGGGGTATATACAGGGGTCAGAAGTGGGGGGTATATACAGGGTCAGAGGTCAGAAGTGGGGGGTATATACAGGGTCAGAGGTCAGAAGTGGGGGGTATATACAGGGTCAGAGGTCAGAAGTGGGGGGTATATACAGTAATCAGTGGCTATTTTTAGATCCGAGCTACGACACCCCGTCTCTCACAGGTGCGATCCGAGCTACGACACCCCGTCTCTCACAGGTGCGATCCGAGCTACGACACCCCGTCTCCCACAGGTGCGATCCGAGCTACGACACCCCGTCTCTCACAGGTGCGATCCGAGCTACGACACCCCTGTCTCTCCCACAGGTGCGATCCGAGCTACGACACCCCGTCTCTCACAGGTGCGATCCGAGCTACGACACCCCGTCTCCCACAGGTGCGATCCGAGCTACGACACCCCGTCTCTCACAGGTGCGATCCGAGCTACGACACCCCTGTCTCTCCCACAGGTGCGATCCGAGCTACGACACACCCCCCTCTCCCCCCACAGGTGAGTGGAGGGATGGGAGGGAAGGTGATTGGAGGAGAGGTGGTGAGCGGAGGAAGATGATTGAAGGATGATTGGAGGAGGGGGAGTGGAGTAAGGTCGCTCCTCACCGCCGGGATCTTCTCTCACCAAGACGATGAGCAGAGGCAGCATGGAGTCAGGCAGGAGGGAGAGGCCCTCCACCAGAGATGAGGAGCTCAGAGTCCTCCTAGAGGAGAGCTGACCAGAGAACCGAGACCCGGCGCACACAGCCCCTTCCACCATTACCTGCAGAGGGTGCTGGACGCAGAGGAGGGGAGATGGAAGAGCCGAGCCAAAAAGCTGACTTAGACTTACCGGTAACTCCTTTTCTGGGAGTCTTCCAGGACAGCCCATGAGACCAGGGGGCTCCTCCTACCAGGACAGGAAACACATTAACCAATACCAGATAAAAGGGCGGTCCTCCATGCCCCATGTCAGTATTTCTCAAGAACTGTAGGATGTACCTGTAAAACATATGCATACTACACATAACTTCAAGACAAAACTGGGTGGGAATTCGGCTGTCCTGGAAGACTCTCAGAGAAGGAGTTACCAGTAAGTCTAACTCAGATTTTTTCTAAGCATCTTCCAGGACAGCCCATGAGACGATGAGCCAGAACTTACCAGTCTAGGGAGGGACAACTGCCTGAAGGAACTTCCGACCAAACGCCTGCTCCTGAGCAGATAGGAGATCCACGCGATAATGCTTAATGAAGGTCGAAAAACTGGACCATGTGGCAGCCTTGCACATTTGTTCCATTGAGGCTCCAGCCCTTACAGCCCAAGACGCAGACAAGGCTCTTGTTGAGTGCGCAGTGACAAAAGGTGGAGGAACTTCCCTAATTTTGTAAGTTTCGGAAATAGCTTGCTTTAGTGCATCCAAAGCCACTTAGGCTAGATGGATCTTCCCCTTGTGTGCTCCAGAAAAGAGGACAAACAAGGCGTCCGTTTTTCTAAAGGTCTTGGTGACCTCAAGATAGACGAGAAGAATTCTTCTAACGTCTAAAAAACAATTTCTTTTCTTGGTCGCCCTTTGGCGTACTACAAAAGGTTGGCAGTAAAACGTCCTGAGATCTGTGAAATGTACTGGCCACTTTAGGCAAAAATCCTGGATCTGTCTTCAAAACAATCCAGCCCTCAAAGATTGTAAGGGCTCCCTAACTAAAAGGGCCTGTAACTCACTTACCCTACGAGCTGAGGTAATTGCTACAAGGAAAATTGTCTTTAAGGTAAGTAATTTAACCAAAATATCCTCCAGGGGCTCAAAAGGGAATTCTACCAGACTTGGAAGCACCAGGGACAGGTCCCAGGTTGGACATCTAACCACTACCAGCCTGGACCTCGATATTGATTAAGTACTAACTGAAAGACCTTTGTCCACGCCCTCTTGAAAAAATTCCAAAATTGATGGAACATGATGAGTTAATCTTTAGTTTTCAGATAACCATGAGTTAAATTTCTTCCAGACTTTGGAATACACAGCTTGAGTAACTGGCTTTCTGCAATTTACCACGGTTTTGACTACCTTGTCTAAAAACCCCTGGGCCCTTAGTATCTTTTCCTCAGATACCAAGCCATCAAGTTTAATGAAGCCACCTGCGGGTGCGACACTGGACCCTGAGACAATAATGCTGCGTACACACGGTCGGACTTTTCGTCTACAAAAGTCTGACAGCCTGTCCGACAGACTTTCGACGGACTTTCAGCAGACTTTCTTACGAACGGACTTGCCTACATACGATCACACAAAAGTCCGACGGATTGGTACGTGATGACGTACACTGGACTAAAATAAGGAAGTTGATAGCCAGTAGCCAATAGCTGCCCTAGCATGGGTATTTGTCCGTCGGACTAGCACACAGACGAGCGGATTTCTGGGTCCGGCGTAGTTACGACGTAAAGATTTGAAGCATGTTTCAAATCTAAAGTCCGTCAGATTTGAGGCTGGAAAAGTCCGCTGAAAGTCCGGGGAAGTCCACACACGATCGGATTGTCAGCCAGCTTTAGTCCGTCGGACTTTTGTAGACGAAAAGTCCGACCGTGTGTACGCGGCATTAGTCTTGTCTCTTCGGGGGGCTCTGAGACCGGAGTTTGCAACAGGGAAAACCATGGCCTCTTGGACCAAAAAGGTGCTATTAGGATGAGATCTGTTTCTTCTAGAAGAAGCTTCCGGAGGACTTCCGGAATTAGCCTGATCGGTGGGAAGGCATAACAGAGGCCGAATGGCTACGGATTCGCTAGAGCATGGATCCCCAACGATTGATCTGCTGGCTTCGGGGAAAAGAATTTCTGTCTTGCAATTGCTCTGATTTGCGAAAAGATCCGCTTCGGGACATTCCCATCTGTTGGTGAGAACCGCAAAGACTTCCGGATTTAGGGACCAATTGTCCCGACATACCCGATAGCGGCTGAGATAATCTGCCAGACAAATTTGCATCCCCTTCAGATGCACTGCTGTGATCGAGGCCAGATTCCCTTCTGCTCATGATAAAATCTCTTGGGCGATAGATTGAAGTATACGACTCCTCGTACCTCCTTGTTTGTTGAGGTACGCAACAGTAGTGATATTGTCGGATAGAATCTGGAGAATGTGACCCCTGATTTTCGTCTGAAATGCCTGCAAGGCTCTCTGAACCGCTAGAAGCTCTCCCTGATTTGATGAAGCTCTTGCTTCCCTTGAGGACCATTTTCCCTGCACCATTGTGTTGCTGAGATGGGCTCCCCATCCCCAGGAACTCGCATCCGTTGTGATCCTCTGGAATATTGAAATGGACCACAGTAGACTTCTTGTTAGGTGAAGGTGCGACCTCCAACACCACAAGCTTCTTTTTACCCTGGAGCAGTGGCGGCTGGTGCTCAAAATTTTTTAGGGGGTGCAAGCAAACTGAAAAATTCTGAAAAGAATCAATTACAGCCTCACTGTACCATCAAACACAGCTACTGTGCCCATCAAACGCAGCCTTACTGTGCCATCAAACACAGCTACTGTGCCCATCAAACGCAGCCTTACTGTGCCATCAAACACAGCCACTGTGCCCATCAAACACAGCCTCACTGTACCATCAAACACAGCTACTGTGCCCATCAAACGCAGCCTTACTGTGCCATCAAACGCAGCCACTGTGCCCATCAAACGCAGCCACTGTGCCCATCAAACACAGCCTTACTGTACCATCAAACACAGCTACTGTGCCCATCAAATGCAGCCTTACTGTGCCATCAAACGCAGCCACTGTGCCCATCAAATGCAGCCACTGTGCCCATCAAACACAGCCTTACTGTACCATCAAACACAGCTACTGTGCCCATCAAACGCAGCCTTACTGTGCCATCAAACACAGCTACTGTGCCCATCAAACGCAGCCTTACTGTGCCATCAAACACAGCCACTGTGCCCATCAAACACAGCCTCACTGTACCATCAAACACAGCTACTGTGCCCATCAAACGCAGCCTTACTGTGCCATCAAACGCAGCCTTACTGTGCCATCAAACGCAGCCACTGTGCCCATCAAACGCAGCCTTACTGTACCATCAAACACAGCTACTGTGCCCATCAAATGCAGCCTTACTGTGCCATCAAACGCAGCCACTGTGCCCATCAAATGCAGCCACTGTGCCCATCAAACACAGCCTTACTGTACCATCAAACACAGCTACTGTGCCCATCAAACGCAGCCTTACTGTGCCATCAAACGCAGCCACTGTGCCCATCAAACGCAGCCACTGTGCCCATCAAACGCAGCCTTACTGTGCCCATCAAACACAGCCTTACTGTACCATCAAACACAGCCTTACTGTACCATCAAACACAGCTACTGTGCCCATCAAATGCAGCCTTACTGTGCCATCAAACGCAGCCACTGTGCCCATCAAATGCAGCCACTGTGCCCATCAAACACAGCCTTACTGTACCATCAAACACAGCTACTGTGCCCATCAAACGCAGCCTTACTGTGCCATCAAACGCAGCCACTGTGCCCATCAAACGCAGCCTTACTGTGCCAAACACAGCCACTGTGCCCATCAAACACAGCCTCACTGTACCATCAAACACAGCTACTGTGCCCATCAAACGCAGCCTTACTGTGCCATCAAACGCAGCCACTGTGCCCATCAAACGCAGCCTTACTGTGCCCATTAAACGCAGCCACTGTGCCCATCAAACGCAGCCTTACTGTGCCCATCAAACGCAGCCTTACTGTGCCCATCAAACGCAGCCTTACTGTGCCCATCAAACGCAGCCTTACTGTGCCCATCAAACGCAGCCACTGTGCCCATCAAACGCAGCCACTGTGCCCATCAAACGCAGCCTTACTGTGCCAAACGCAGCCACTGTGCCCATCAAATTATAATTCAGGCGCCCGAGAAAAGGGGCTGGGTGCCTGGATAGGGGGTGGCAGCTGCGGCCATAGATGGATTCAATCGGTACGCCTGGTGCTTTGGCCACTCAGGAGACAGGTCTGACGACACCCTGCCTCCTGATTGGTGGGGAGGAAGGTTAGTGTGAAAATTGAGAAAATTCATTCGCTATCGTCACACAATTGAGTGGGGTCAGGGGCCCCGAGCCCACCCTATTTTGAAACCTGTTAGAGCCTCTGGCTCTAATCAGGTGCTTAAAAAAAAAAAAAGGCCCCATCCCATCCCAGCCATAGGAGTCCATGCGTCTGGCGTCCTGAAAGGGGACAGGCACATGGATGGGGGGGGGGCGGCGCCCATGCACCCACAATGCACAGGCTGCCACTGCCCTGGTTGATGAAATCTTGCCCATGGCACTGCGGGAAAGCAAGAGGTCATAAGACCCACTGCTGTTGATTCTTGATTGATCTTGAATTTTTCTCAGCGAGTCCAACTGATTGGTATGCAAGGCCAACATCGTTTGAATCATTTTTGAGACTTTTTCCTGCGGGAGGAAAACTTTTTGGTCTACTGAGCAAAATTCGTATCCCAGATACGTCACCTTCTGGGCCGGAATCGAGGAAGACTTCTTTGTTTATTAACCAGCCTAGTGATTGAAGGAAGTCCTGTACGGTCTGGAGATCCGCTAATAATTTCAGGTATGACTCCGCCGCCACCACCAGGAGGTCGTCCAGGTAAGGGATAATAGTTATTGTTTTTAATCTTAGCGGAGTCAGCGCCTCTCCCAACACCTTTGTAAAAATGCGTGGGCCTGAGGACAGACCGAAGGGGAGGACTAGAAATTGAAAGTGGCGGATCTCTGTCCCCATCTTGACGGCTAATCTCAAGAACTTTTGAAAAACTGGATGTATAGGGATGTGCAGATAGGCATCTCTCAAGTCCCAAGTGGCCATGAAGCAGTTTGGGTGAAGCGGGTTTTTGATCGAGAACACCGTCTCCATACGAATGTGCTTGTACCCGATCGAACGGTTTAGAGACCGGAGGTTCAGGATAAGACGATATTTTCTCGACGGCTTTCCAATGACAAATATATGGGAATAAAATCCCTTGCCTTGATCCGACCAGGGAACCGGGATCAGAACCTTTTAATCTATCAAGTCTCCAATTTGGAGACCCAGGGCCGTCGCCTTTACCCGATCTTGGGGAGGGAAGGTGACCAATAATCACTCTGGTGGTTGGCAAGAAAATTCCAGCCTGTACCCATTGGTCACTAGGTCCCTGATAAATGGACTTGAGGTGACTGCTGCCCATTGTGGGAGAAAAGCCTGATCTTCCTCCCACTGGGAGACACGAGTCACTGTGGCTTGGCGTGTTGTTGGCGGGTTAATCAAGACCCCCCCCTTTACCTCTGCCCTTGCACCCTGTCCAATGGTTTTTGGGCCTATTGCCCTTTTCTCTTGGACCCTGCTGCCTACTTTGTACCCTGCCTACTTTTGGCCAAAAATTCTGGCTGTCAGCTTTTTCTTATTCTCTGGAAAGGCCTTCTTTCTATCGGCTGTGCGTTCCAGCACCTTTTGCAGACCTGGGCCAAAAAGATGATCGCCTGTTAAAGGGAAGACCACATAGGCTTAACTTTGAGGCAGCATCGCCTGACCAGGTTTTAAGTCATAGGCTTCTTCTGGCCGAATTCACCAAGGCCGAGGTCCTGGCTGTCATTCTTACTGACTCTGTGGAAGAATCGGCCAAAAACCCCACTGCACGAAAGAGGAGAGGGAAAGATTCAGAATCTGTTCTCTAGAGGTTCCTGCCAAGAGATGCGTTTGTATTTGTGTCAAACATACTTCTAGATTTCTGGCTACACAAGTGAAGGCCAGAGCTGGTTTATAAGTCAAAGGCCCTGCGTAGAAGGAGATCTCCTTTTTTATCAATCGGATCCCTAAGCGTGCCTATATCGTCAAACGCTAGGTCCGTGTCTTTTGAAACTCGTGCGTCTGACTTTGGATTTTTATTCCATGGCTGCGCTGCGTCCTCTTCAAATGGAAACCTTCTTTTTAGGCTACCAGAAAAGAAAGGTTTTCTCTCTGGATTTTCCCACTCCAGCTTGATGGCATCAAAAAGGAAACTATGCACAGGGAAAACTTTAGCCTTTTTCTTATGCAAACCTTCATACATAAGGTCATGTTTAGACATTTATACCTTCTCCTCCTCCATCCCAGGGGTTGTATAGATAGCTTTTAATAAGTCATCAACATCTTCTGATACCTCGAGCCCCTGCCGTATTCTCTATCCCTGGGTCCTGTATCTGACCCCGATTCTTCCAGGGAGGAACGGGTAGATCTTGCTTCTTCCTCAGAGTCCTTACTCTCTGCCGTGGAGCGCTAGGACCGGCTGGAGGTCTATCTGGAGATGGGTCCTGTATCTGACCCCGATTCTTCCAGGGAGGAATGGGTAGATCTTGCTTCTTCCTCAGAGTCCTTACTCTCTGCCGTGGAGCGCTAGGACCGGCTGGAGGTTATCTGGAGATGGGTCCTGTATCTGACCCCGATTCTTCCAGGGAGGAATGGGTAGATCTTGCTTCTTCCTCAGAGTCCTTACTCTCTGCCGTGGAGCGCTAGGACCGGCTGGAGGTCTATCTGGAGATGGGTCCTGTATCTGACCCCGATTCTTCCAGGGAGGAATGGGTAGATCTTGCTTCTTCCTCAGAGTCCTTACTCTCTGCCGTGGAGCGCTAGGACCGGCTGGAGGTCTATCTGGAGATGGGTCCTGTATCTGACCCCGATTCTTCCAGGGAGGAATGGGTAGATCTTGCTTCTTCCTCAGAGTCCTTACTCTCTGCCGTGGAGCGCTAGGACCGGCTGGAGGTCTATCTGGAGATGGGTCCTGTATCTGACCCCGATTCTTCCAGGGAGGAATGGGTAGATCTTGCTTCTTCCTCAGAGTCCTTACTCTCTGCCGTGGAGCGCTAGGACCGGCTGGAGGTCTATCTGGAGATGGGTCCTGTATCTGACCCCGATTCTTCCAGGGAGGAATGGGTAGATCTTGCTTCTTCCTCAGAGTCCTTACTCTCTGCCGTGGAGCGCTAGGACCGGCTGGAGGTCTATCTGGAGATGGGTCCTGTATCTGACCCCGATTCTTCCAGGGAGGAATGGGTAGATCTTGCTTCTTCCTCAGAGTCCTTACTCTCTGCCGTGGAGCGCTAGGACCGGCTGGAGGTCTATCTGGAGATGGGTCCTGTATCTGACCCCGATTCTTCCAGGGAGGAATGGGTAGATCTTGCTTCTTCCTCAGAGTCCTTACTCTCTGCCGTGGAGCGCTAGGACTGGCTGGAGGTCTATCTGGAGATGGGTCTTGTGAGAAGACCTGGATCTTAGCGATCAGACTTTTGAATGAGCTGAACATTAACATTAGCTCATCTCTAACTGAGGTCAGCATATTCTGACAGGAAGCCACTGGATCATCTTTAACTAGGCTGTCTACACAAGTGCGGCAAACTGCTTTGCTCTATGAGGAGCTCAATTTACTTCCACAAACCTCACATTTCTGTTTTGGTGGCTGTGCTTGGGCCTTGTCCTGAGTCTTGGTCTGCAAGAAAACAAATGACCCACAATGAACTTAAGCCACCAATCACTCCATAACAGCTAGTGCAGGAGGGAGGAAAATGTGTCCCCTTACACCAAGTCCCACTGGTTGGGGGGGGGGGGGGGGGGGCACTCACAAGATAGTAAGAGGGTGACGAAACACACCAGGCTTACCTGTGAGGTGCTGGTGTTGGGCACTGCAGAGGAATCCATCCTGCCCCTCTGTTGGTCTGCAGCTTCTTCACCCTTTTCAAAACACCAGCGCCAGTGTCCCCTGTCCGCGCCGTTTATGGAGACTGGAACCAGCGTCTCTGGCGCAAGCTGATGACATCATATTCCCCGGAAGTGACCCTGCTGGATGCTTTACTTCCTGTGGGCCAGCTTGGAGCGCAGTAGCTTCCTCTTTCCCCTGCCCATACCAGCCACGCTGTCAGCGGGGAAAGGATGCCACGCTCTGCCTCTGCGACCCGCGCTATGGGGCCGACGTCACCGCGGTCCTGGGCTTCCCAAGGTACTGAGGACAGGGAGCAGCCGCCACAAACAACCTCCCTAGTGGAGATGCTGCTTCTGTCAGAGAAGAAAGGTCAGTTAATCCTCCAAATAGCCACAGGAGCCCCTGCTTATGAGACCCTAGGGGACCAGGAATATGAGACCCCCGTCTGGAGGAAACATGAATACTGACATGGGGTCTGGAGGACCGCCCTTTTATCCGGTGGGGGTTAACGTGTTTCCTGTCCTGGTAGGAGGAGCCCCAGGTCTCATGGGCTGTCCTGGAAGACACATAGAGAAAAATTGATTGGCGGACAGACCAGGTTTGAAGCAGATGAGGTGTGGCCTGTTATTGCCAGGGAGAGGAGGTGTGGTCAATCACTCAGCTCTGTACCATGGCCTATTCTCCTACACCCCCCAGGATGGGGCCAGAGGGGGGGCACACTCGGGCCAGGATGGGGCCAGAGGGGGGGCACACTCGGGCCAGGATGGGGCCAGAGGGGGGGCACACTCGGGCCAGGATGGGGCCAGAGGGGGGGCACACTCGGGCCAGAGGGGGGCACACTCGGGCCAGGATGGGGCCAGAGGGGGGGCACACTCGGGCCAGAGGGGGGCACACTCGGGCCAGGATGGGGCCAGAGGGGGGAGGGGGGCACACTAAGGCCAAGGGAGAGGGGGGGCACACTCAGGCCAGGATGGGACCAAGGGGGAGGGGGGCACACTCAGCCCAGGATGGGACCAAGGGGGGAGGGGGGCACACTCAGCCCAGGATGGGACCAAGGGGGGAGGGGGGCACACTCAGCCCAGGATGGGACCAGAGGGGGGCACACTCAGCCCAGGATGGGGCCAGAGGGGGGCACACTCAGCCCAGGATGGGGCCAGAGGGGGGCACACTCAGCCCAGGATGGGGCCAGAGGGGGGCACACTCAGCCCAGGATGGGGCCAGAGGGGGGCACACTCAGCCCAGGATGGGGCCAGAGGGGGGCACACTCAGCCCAGGATGGGGCCAGAGGGGGGCACACTCAGCCCAGGATGGGGCCAGAGGGGGGCACACTCAGCCCAGGATGGGGCCAGAGGGGGGCACACTCAGCCCAGGATGGGGCCAGAGGGGGGCACACTCAGCCCAGGATGGGGCCAGAGGGGGGCACACTCAGCCCAGGATGGGGCCAGAGGGGGGCACACTCAGCCCAGGATGGGGCCAGAGGGGGGCACACTCAGCCCAGGATGGGGCCAGAGGGGGGCACACTCAGCCCAGGATGGGGCCAGAGGGGGGCACACTCAGCCCAGGATGGGGCCACACTCAGCCCAGGATGGGGCCAGAGGGGGGCACACTCAGCCCAGGATGGGGCCAGAGGGGGGCACACTCAGCCCAGGATGGGGCCAGAGGGGGGCACACTCAGCCCAGGATGGGGCCAGAGGGGGGCACACTCAGCCCAGGATGGGGCCAGAGGGGGGCACACTCAGCCCAGGATGGGGCCAGAGGGGGGCACACTCAGCCCAGGATGGGGCCAGAGGGGGGCACACTCAGCCCAGGATGGGGCCAGAGGGGGGCACACTCAGCCCAGGATGGGGCCAGAGGGGGGCACACTCAGCCCAGGATGGGGCCAGAGGGGGGCACACTCAGCCCAGGATGGGGCCAGAGGGGGGCACACTCAGCCCAGGATGGGGCCAGAGGGGGGCACACTCAGCCCAGGATGGGGCCAGAGGGGGGCACACTCAGCCCAGGATGGGGCCAGAGGGGGGCACACTCAGCCCAGGATGGGGCCAGAGGGGGGCACACTCAGCCCAGGATGGGGCCAGAGGGGGGCACACTCAGCCCAGGATGGGGCCAGAGGGGGGCACACTCAGCCCAGGATGGGGCCAGAGGGGGGCACACTCAGCCCAGGATGGGGCCAGAGGGGGGCACACTCAGCCCAGGATGGGGCCAGAGGGGGGCACACTCAGGCCAGGATGGGGCCAGAGGGGGGCACACTCAGGCCAGGATGGGGCCAGAGGGGGGCACACTCAGGCCAGGATGGGGCCAGAGGGGGGCACACTCAGGCCAGGATGGGGCCAGAGGGGGGCACACTCAGGCCAGGATGGGGCCAGAGGGGGGCACACTCAGGCCAGGATGGGGCCAGAGGGGGGCACACTCAGGCCAGGATGGGGCCAGAGGGGGGCACACTCAGGCCAGGATGGGGCCAGAGGGGGGCACACTCAGGCCAGGATGGGGCCAGAGGGGGGCACACTCAGGCCAGGATGGGGCCAGAGGGGGGCACACTCAGGCCAGGATGGGGCCAGAGGGGGGCACACTCAGGCCAGGATGGGGCCAGAGGGGGGCACACTCAAGCCAGGATGGGGGCACACTCAAGCCAGGATGGGGCCAGAGGGGGGCACACTCAAGCCAGGATGGGGCCAGAGGGGGGCACACTCAAGCCAGGATGGGGCCAGAGGGGGGCACACTCAAGCCAGGATGGGGCCAGAGGGGGGCACACTCAAGCCAGGATGGGGCCAGAGGGGGGCACACTCAAGCCAGGATGGGACCAAGGGGGGAGGGGGGCACACTCAGGCCAAGGGAGAGGGGGGGCACACTCAGGCCAGGATGGGGCCAAGGGGGGAGGGGGGCACACTCAGGCCAAGGGAGAGGGGGGGCACACTCAGGCCAGGATGGGACCAAGGGGGGCACACTCAGGCCAGGATGGGGCCAAGGGGGGAGGGGGGCACACCCAGGCCAGGATGGGGCCAAGGGAGAGGGGGGGCACACTCAGGCCAGGATGGGGCCAAGGGGGGAGGGGGGCACACTCAGGCCAGGGTGGGACAGGGAGGCCAAGACAAGTCTGCATTGTCTACCTCATCCAATCACATTCTGCAGTTCTGTAATGGGAGGGGTTTAGGTTACAGAGAGACTGACTCCACCCAGAATTAGACAAACTCTCCTTTATTACAGGTTGACGTCTCTCTGATCTCCAGAGATAAACACAGCGCCCCCCTCAGGTCCGCCCAGCTGGAGGCCGCCTGCATTCATCTTCCCAAAATAAAAATGTCATCATCGCACATCTGTGACATCATCATGTATGACGGGTCACACCCACCACATCTCACAGAACCGCACACCTACTACGGCACCACGCCGGGCACCCGGCGCCATCAGGGAAGAGCCAATGGCGGCTCTGCTGTAGTTGGGGGACTAAAGTCTCATGTGGGGGATTTCACGTGGAACCCTCGTGGTGGTCACATGACCTCGCCATGCCACTGGTCTCCGTAGTGTCCGAGCACGCCCACATCTCCGCCCCCTCAGTGGGCAGTCACCGCTGCGTCCAGTCAGGTGGGCCGCTAGTTGAAGTAAATTCGGTGGAAGTCGTGCGCTCCGAAGGCGGCGTTACATTTGGGGCATTTGCGCTGGCGGGAGTCGTATCGCGTCTTCACACACTCGAAGCAGAAGACGTGGAAGCACTTGGTGAGAACGGCGTCCTTCTTCCGGGTGTTACAGCACGGGCAGGTCAGGCGGGCCTGGGGGGAGGGGAAAAGAGACAGCCAATCAGATCACTGAGGAACCGTCCCATATCTCAACCTCAAAACTATGGAGGACACCTGACCTAAAATAACACCAGATCCTCAACATCACCCCTCCCCCCAGTCTATGGTATAGAGGAGGACACCTGACCTATAATACCACCAGATCTCCAACATCACCCCTCCCCCCAGTCTATGGTATAGAGGACACCTGACCTATAATACCACCAGATCTCCAACATCACCCCTCCCCCCAGTCTATGGTATAGAGGAGGACACCTGACCTATAATACCACCAGATCTCCAACATCACCCCTCCCCCCAGTCTATGGTATAGAGGACACCTGACCTATAATACCACCAGATCCTCAACATCACCCCTCCCCCCAGTCTATGGTATAGAGGAGGACACCTGACCTATAATACCACCAGATCTCCAACATCACCCCTCCCCCCAGTCTATGGTATAGAGGACACCTGACCTATAATACCACCAGATCCTCAACATCACCCCTCCCCCCAGTCTATGGTATAGAGGAGGACACCTGACCTATAATACCACCAGATCCTCAACATCACCCCTCCCCCCAGTCTATGGTATAGAGGAGGACACCTGACCTATAATACCACCAGATCTCCAACATCACCCCTCCCCCCAGTCTATGGTATAGAGGAGGACACCTGACCTATAATACCACCAGATCCCCAACATCACCCCTCCCCCCAGTCTATGGTATAGAGGAGGACACCTGACCTATAATACCACCAGATCTCCAACATCACTCCTCCCCCCAGTCTATGGTATAGAGGGACACCTGACCTATAATACCACCAGATCCCCAACATCACTCCTCCCCCCAGTCTATGGTATAGAGGAGGACACCTGACCTATAATACCACCAGATCTCCAACATCACCCCTCCCCCCAGTCTATGGTATAGAGGACACCTGACCTATAATACCACCAGATCCTCAACATCACCCCTCCCCCCAGTCTATGGTATAGAGGACACCTGACCTATAATACCACCAGATCTCCAACATCACCCCTCCCCCCAGTCTATGGTATAGAGGACACCTGACCTATAATACCACCAGATCCTCAACATCACCCCTCCCCCCCAGTCTATGGTATAGAGGAGGACACCTGACCTATAATACCACCAGATCTCCAACATCACCCCTCCCCCCAGTCTATGGTATAGAGGACACCTGACCTATAATACCACCAGATCTCCAACATCACCCCTCCCCCCAGTCTATGGTATAGAGGACACCTGACCTATAATACCACCAGATCCTCAACATCACCCCTCCCCCCAGTCTATGGTATAGAGGACACCTGACCTATAATACCACCAGATCCTCAACATCACCCCTCCCCCCAGTCTATGGTATAGAGGACACCTGACCTATAATACCACCAGATCTCCAACATCACCCCTCCCCCCAGTCTATGGTATAGAGGAGGACACCTGACCTATAATACCACCAGATCTCCAACATCACCCCTCCCCCCAGTCTATGGTATAGAGGAGGACACCTGACCTATAATACCACCAGATCTCCAACATCACCCCTCCCCCCAGTCTATGGTATAGAGGAGGACACCTGACCTATAATACCACCAGATCTCCAACATCACCCCTCCCCCCAGTCTATGGTATAGAGGAGGACACCTGACCTATAATACCACCAGATCCTCAACATCACCCCTCCCCCCAGTCTATGGTATAGAGGACACCTGACCTATAATACCACCAGATCCTCAACATCACCCCTCCCCCCAGTCTATGGTATAGAGGACACCTGACCTATAATACCACCAGATCTCCAACATCACCCCTCCCCCCAGTCTATGGTATAGAGGACACCTGACCTATAATACCACCAGATCTCCAACATCACCCCTCCCCCCAGTCTATGGTATAGAGGAGGACACCTGACCTATAATACCACCAGATCTCAACATCACCCCTCCCCCCAGTCTATGGTATAGAGGAGGACACCTGACCTATAATACCACCAGATCTCCAACATCACCCCTCCCCCCAGTCTATGGTATAGAGGACACCTGACCTATAATACCACCAGATCTCCAACATCACCCCTCCCCCCAGTCTATGGTATAGAGGACACTTGACCTATAATACCACCAGATCTCCAACATCACCCCTCCCCCCAGTCTATGGTATAGAGGAGGACACCTGAC
>NC_133329.1:1360983-1433483 GCF_042186555.1 Aquarana catesbeiana | reverse complement strand
TGTGCCACCCCAACATACCCTCCATGTCTTCCCATTATTCCCCAGAGAGAGACCCCTCCATACCCCAGAGAGGACCATAGACTACTAAGTGACCACAGACCCCTCTAAATCCCCCCCCCACATTATACCCCAGAGAGACCCCTCTATAGCCCCATTTATACCCCAGAGAGACCCCTCCATAACCCAGAGAGGACTATACACCACTAAGTGACCACAGACCCCTCTATACCCCCCATTATACCCTAGAGACCCCTCCATACCCCCATTATACCCCAGAGAAACTCCTCCATTTATATTCCAGAGAGACCCCTCCATTCCCCAGAGACACACCTCCATACCCCCATTTATACCCTAGAAAGACCCCTCCATACCCCCATTATACCCCAGAGAGACCCCTCAATTTATACCCCAGAGAGACCCCTCAATTTATACCTCAGAAAAAGCCCTCAATACCTCATTATATCCCAGAGAGCCCTCCATTTATACCCCAGAGAGCCCCTCCATACCCCCAAAGACACACCTCCATAACCTATTATACCCCAGAGACATCAGACATAAGCTGAGGGCGAGTGAGAAGCCTTATTGGAAGGGGGGGGGGGGTGGGTGCCGTCGGCAGGCGGGGGTTGAACTGGAGTCAATTCTCCTCCCAGCGATTGGCCAGGAAACTGTGGGGAAGGGTGGGGAGAGGAAGCGGGGAGCTGCCGGGTCACACAGGGAGGATCTACCGCTGTGACACTTGGATCTGAAACCCTGGCCGCTGTCAAAGTCCCGCCTCCTATGATAGACAGCACACTGGTCCAATGCCGGGAAATTGAAGTAGTGTGACGTCTATCATAGGAGCTGTTCCAAAAGGCGGGTCTTTGACAGAGGTAGGCGTTTCCGATCCAAGCTGTGTCACAGCAGGAGATCCTCTCAGTGTGATCCAGCTGGCTCTCCTACCGATGAGGCTGCACTGATGAGGCTGCACAGATGAGGCTGCACCGATGAGGCTGCACTGATAAAGTTCTTAACATTTATTTTTGTAACTTAATTCTGCATAAAACAATTAACAGTGTAATTTCATGAGATCATTTACAAGGGAGTGTTTAGGGGCAGGGCAAGGTAGGGTTGGGTGGGGCAACTGGTGACGAGTAACACTTAACGCTTGGCTAGTTGCTCATTTATACCCCAGCGGGACCCCTCCATACCCCCATTTATAGTTCAGAGAGACCCCTCCATACCCCCATTTATACCCCAGAGAGACCCCTCCATACCCCCATTTATACCCCAGAGGGACCCTTCCATATCCCCATTTATAGTCCAGAGAAACCCCTCCATGCCTCCATTTATACCCTACAGCGACCCCCCATACCTCCATTTATACCCCAGAAAGACCCCTTCATACCTCCATTTATTCCCCAGAGAGACCCCTCCATACCCCCATTTATACCCCAAAGAGATCCTTCCATTTATACCCCAGAGAGCTCTCCATACCCCCTTTTATACCGCAGAGAGACCCCTCCATACCCCAGAGAGACCCCTCCGTACCCCAGAGAGATCCCTCCATACCTCCATTTACACCCCAGAGAGACATCTCCATACCCCCATTTATACCCCAGAGAGACCCCTCCATACCTCCATTTATACCCCAGAGAGACATCTCCATACCTCCTTTTATACCCCGGAGAGACCCCTTCATGCCTCCTTTTATACCCCAGAGAGCCCTCCATACCCTCATTTATACCCCAGAGAGAGAGCCCTCCATACCTCCATTTATATCCCAGTGAGACCCCTCCATAACCCCATTTATACCCCAGCGAGACATCTCGATACCTCCTTTTATACCCCAGAGAGATATCTCCATACTTCCATTTATACCCCAGAGAGACCCCTCCATACCTCCATTTATACTCCAGAGAGACCCCTCCATACCTCCATTTATACCCCAGAGAGACCCCTCCATACCTCCATTTATACCCTAGAGAGAGCCCTCCATACCTCCATTTATACCCCAGAGAGACCCCTCCATACCCCCATTTATACCCCAGAGAGACCCCTCCATACCCCCATTTATACCCCAGAGAGAGCCCTCCATACCTCCATTTATACCCCAGAGAGACCCCTCCATACCTTTATTTATACCCCAGAGAGACCCCTCCATACCCCCATTTATACTCCAGAGAGACCCGTCCATACCCCCATTTATATCCCAGAGAAGATTGTATACTACTAATACACCCCAGAGAGACCCCTCTCTATACCCGGGAGAAGAATGTACACTAATACCCCCGCAAGGTCTGTACAGCCCCCCAGTGACCTCTATCACCCCCCTACAGGGAAGGAGGCGCCATGATGGGAGAAGACTCACCTGTTTGGTGGCGCTGAGTTTTCTCTGTAAATGTTCAATCTGTTCCTCCGCAATCTTTATCTTCCGCAGAGCTTCCTCGTCCGCCAACTTCTTCCGCTCCCTACGATCCTTCTCTTCAAGAGCCTGCACCCGCACCCGCAGCTCCTCCACCTGAGACAGGCAGCCAAGTAAGAGACATGCGTGACAGCGACCCCATGTGACAGACACAGATCATAGCAGACAGATCCCCATGTGACACACACAGAACACTGCAGACAGATCCCCCACGTGACACACACAGAACACTGCAGACAGATCCCCCATGTGACAGACACAGAACACTGCAGACAGATCCCCCATGTGACAGACACAGAACACTGCAGACAGATCCCCCGAGTGACAGACACAGAACACTGCAGACAGATCCCCCGAGTGACAGACACAGAACACTGCAGACAGATCCCCCATGTGACAGACACAGAACACTGCAGACAGATCCCCCATGTGACACACACAGATCCCCCATGTGACAGACACAGAACACTGCAGACAGATCCCCCACGTGACAGACACAGAACACTGCAGACAGATCCCCCATGTGACACACACAGAACACTGCAGACAAATCCCCCATGTGACAGACACAGAACACTGCAGACAGATCCCCCACGTGACAGACACAGAACACTGCAGACAGATCCCCCACGTGACAGACACAGAACACTGCAGACAGATCCCCCATGTGACACACACAGAACACTGCAGACAAATCCCCCATGTGACAGACACAGAACACTGCAGACAGATCCCCATGTGACACACACAGAACACTGCAGACAGATCCCCCACGTGACACACACAGAACACTGCAGACAGATCCCCCATGTGACACACACAGAACACTGCAGACAGATCCCCCATGTGACAGACACAGAACACTGCAGACAGATCCCCCATGTGACAGACACAGAACACTGCAGACAGATCCCCATGTGACACACACAGAACACTGCAGACAGATCCCCCGAGTGACAGACACAGAACACTGCAGACAGATCCCCATGTGACAGACACAGAACACTGCAGACAGATCCCCCGAGTGACAGACACAGAACACTGCAGACAGATCCCCATGTGACACACACAGAACACTGCAGACAGATCCCCCGAGTGACAGACACAGAACACTGCAGACAGATCCCCCGAGTGACAGACACAGAACACTGCAGACAGATCCCCATGTGACAGACACAGAACACTGCAGACAGATCCCCCACGTGACAGACACAGAACACTGCAGACAGATCCCCATGTGACACACACAGAACACTGCAGACAGATCCCCCATGTGACAGACACAGAACACTGCAGACAGATCCCCATGTGACAGACACAGAACACTGCAGACAGATCCCCATGTGACACACACAGAACACTGCAGACAGATCCCCCGAGTGACACACACAGAACACTGCAGACAGATCCCCCGAGTGACAGACACAGAACACTGCAGACAGATCCCCCACGTGACAGACACAGAACACTGCAGACAGATCCCCATGTGACACACACAGAACACTGCAGACAGATCCCCCATGTGACACACACAGAACACTGCAGACAGATCCCCCATGTGACAGACACAGAACACTGCAGACAGATCCCCCATGTGACAGACACAGAACACTGCAGACAGATCCCCCGAGTGACAGACACAGAACACTGCAGACAGATCCCCCATGTGACACACACAGATCCCCCATGTGACAGACACAGAACACTGCAGACAGATCCCCCACGTGACAGACACAGAACACTGCAGACAGATCCCCCATGTGACAGACACAGAACACTGCAGACAGATCCCCCATGTGACACACACAGATCCCCCATGTGACAGACACAGAACACTGCAGACAGATCCCCCACGTGACAGACACAGAACACTGCAGACAGATCCCCCATGTGACACACACAGAACACTGCAGACAAATCCCCCATGTGACAGACACAGAACACTGCAGACAGATCCCCCACGTGACAGACACAGAACACTGCAGACAGATCCCCCATGTGACACACACAGAACACTGCAGACAAATCCCCCATGTGACAGACACAGAACACTGCAGACAGATCCCCATGTGACACACACAGAACACTGCAGACAGATCCCCCACGTGACAGACACAGAACACTGCAGACAGATCCCCCATGTGACAGACACAGAACACTGCAGACAGATCCCCATGTGACACACACAGAACACTGCAGACAGATCCCCCATGTGACACACACAGAACACTGCAGACAGATCCCCCATGTGACACACACAGAACACTGCAGACAGATCCCCCATGTGACACACACAGAACACTGCAGACAGATCCCCCATGTGACAGACACAGAACACTGCAGACAGATCCCCCACGTGACAGACACAGAACACTGCAGACAGATCCCCCATGTGACACACACAGAACACTGCAGACAAATCCCCCATGTGACAGACACAGAACACTGCAGACAGATCCCCATGTGACACACACAGAACACTGCAGACAGATCCCCCACGTGACACACACAGAACACTGCAGACAGATCCCCCATGTGACACACACAGAACACTGCAGACAGATCCCCCATGTGACAGACACAGAACACTGCAGACAGATCCCCCATGTGACAGACACAGAACACTGCAGACAGATCCCCATGTGACACACACAGAACACTGCAGACAGATCCCCCGAGTGACAGACACAGAACACTGCAGACAGATCCCCATGTGACAGACACAGAACACTGCAGACAGATCCCCCGAGTGACAGACACAGAACACTGCAGACAGATCCCCATGTGACACACACAGAACACTGCAGACAGATCCCCCGAGTGACAGACACAGAACACTGCAGACAGATCCCCCGAGTGACAGACACAGAACACTGCAGACAGATCCCCATGTGACAGACACAGAACACTGCAGACAGATCCCCATGTGACACACACAGAACACTGCAGACAGATCCCCCATGTGACAGACACAGAACACTGCAGACAGATCCCCATGTGACAGACACAGAACACTGCAGACAGATCCCCATGTGACACACACAGAACACTGCAGACAGATCCCCCGAGTGACACACACAGAACACTGCAGACAGATCCCCCGAGTGACAGACACAGAACACTGCAGACAGATCCCCCACGTGACAGACACAGAACACTGCAGACAGATCCCCCATGTGACACACACAGAACACTGCAGACAAATCCCCCATGTGACAGACACAGAACACTGCAGACAGATCCCCCACGTGACAGACACAGAACACTGCAGACAGATCCCCCACGTGACAGACACAGAACACTGCAGACAGATCCCCCATGTGACACACACAGAACACTGCAGACAAATCCCCCATGTGACAGACACAGAACACTGCAGACAGATCCCCATGTGACACACACAGAACACTGCAGACAGATCCCCCACGTGACACACACAGAACACTGCAGACAGATCCCCCATGTGACACACACAGAACACTGCAGACAGATCCCCCATGTGACAGACACAGAACACTGCAGACAGATCCCCCATGTGACAGACACAGAACACTGCAGACAGATCCCCATGTGACACACACAGAACACTGCAGACAGATCCCCCGAGTGACAGACACAGAACACTGCAGACAGATCCCCATGTGACAGACACAGAACACTGCAGACAGATCCCCCGAGTGACAGACACAGAACACTGCAGACAGATCCCCATGTGACACACACAGAACACTGCAGACAGATCCCCCGAGTGACAGACACAGAACACTGCAGACAGATCCCCCGAGTGACAGACACAGAACACTGCAGACAGATCCCCATGTGACAGACACAGAACACTGCAGACAGATCCCCCACGTGACAGACACAGAACACTGCAGACAGATCCCCATGTGACACACACAGAACACTGCAGACAGATCCCCCATGTGACAGACACAGAACACTGCAGACAGATCCCCATGTGACAGACACAGAACACTGCAGACAGATCCCCATGTGACAGACACAGAACACTGCAGACAGATCCCCATGTGACACACACAGAACACTGCAGACAGATCCCCCGAGTGACACACACAGAACACTGCAGACAGATCCCCCGAGTGACAGACACAGAACACTGCAGACAGATCCCCCACGTGACAGACACAGAACACTGCAGACAGATCCCCATGTGACACACACAGAACACTGCAGACAGATCCCCCATGTGACACACACAGAACACTGCAGACAGATCCCCCATGTGACAGACACAGAACACTGCAGACAGATCCCCCATGTGACAGACACAGAACACTGCAGACAGATCCCCCGAGTGACACACACAGAACACTGCAGACAGATCCCCCATGTGACACACACAGAACACTGCAGACAGATCCCCCATGTGACAGACACAGAACACTGCAGACAGATCCCCCGAGTGACAGACACAGAACACTGCAGACAGATCCCCCATGTGACAGACACAGAACACTGCAGACAGATCCCCCATGTGACACACACAGATCCCCCATGTGACAGACACAGAACACTGCAGACAGATCCCCCACGTGACAGACACAGAACACTGCAGACAGATCCCCCATGTGACACACACAGAACACTGCAGACAAATCCCCCATGTGACAGACACAGAACACTGCAGACAGATCCCCATGTGACACACACAGAACACTGCAGACAGATCCCCCACGTGACACACACAGAACACTGCAGACAGATCCCCCATGTGACACACACAGAACACTGCAGACAGATCCCCCATGTGACACACACAGAACACTGCAGACAGATCCCCCATGTGACAGACACAGAACACTGCAGACAGATCCCCCACGTGACAGACACAGAACACTGCAGACAGATCCCCCATGTGACACACACAGAACACTGCAGACAAATCCCCCATGTGACAGACACAGAACACTGCAGACAGATCCCCATGTGACACACACAGAACACTGCAGACAGATCCCCCACGTGACACACACAGAACACTGCAGACAGATCCCCCATGTGACACACACAGAACACTGCAGACAGATCCCCCATGTGACAGACACAGAACACTGCAGACAGATCCCCCATGTGACAGACACAGAACACTGCAGACAGATCCCCATGTGACACACACAGAACACTGCAGACAGATCCCCCGAGTGACAGACACAGAACACTGCAGACAGATCCCCATGTGACAGACACAGAACACTGCAGACAGATCCCCCGAGTGACAGACACAGAACACTGCAGACAGATCCCCATGTGACACACACAGAACACTGCAGACAGATCCCCCGAGTGACAGACACAGAACACTGCAGACAGATCCCCCGAGTGACAGACACAGAACACTGCAGACAGATCCCCATGTGACAGACACAGAACACTGCAGACAGATCCCCATGTGACACACACAGAACACTGCAGACAGATCCCCCATGTGACAGACACAGAACACTGCAGACAGATCCCCATGTGACAGACACAGAACACTGCAGACAGATCCCCATGTGACACACACAGAACACTGCAGACAGATCCCCCGAGTGACACACACAGAACACTGCAGACAGATCCCCCGAGTGACAGACACAGAACACTGCAGACAGATCCCCCACGTGACAGACACAGAACACTGCAGACAGATCCCCATGTGACACACACAGAACACTGCAGACAGATCCCCCATGTGACACACACAGAACACTGCAGACAGATCCCCCATGTGACAGACACAGAACACTGCAGACAGATCCCCCATGTGACAGACACAGAACACTGCAGACAGATCCCCCGAGTGACAGACACAGAACACTGCAGACAGATCCCCCATGTGACAGACACAGAACACTGCAGACAGATCCCCCATGTGACACACACAGATCCCCCATGTGACAGACACAGAACACTGCAGACAGATCCCCCACGTGACAGACACAGAACACTGCAGACAGAGCCCCCATGTGACACACACAGAACACTGCAGACAAATCCCCCATGTGACAGACACAGAACACTGCAGACAGATCCCCCACGTGACAGACACAGAACACTGCAGACAGATCCCCCATGTGACACACACAGAACACTGCAGACAAATCCCCCATGTGACAGACACAGAACACTGCAGACAGATCCCCATGTGACACACACAGAACACTGCAGACAGATCCCCCACGTGACACACACAGAACACTGCAGACAGATCCCCCATGTGACACACACAGAACACTGCAGACAGATCCCCCATGTGACAGACACAGAACACTGCAGACAGATCCCCATGTGACAGACACAGAACACTGCAGACAGATCCCCATGTGACAGACACAGAACACTGCAGACAGATCCCCCACGTGACAGACACAGAACACTGCAGACAGATCCCCATGTGACACACACAGAACACTGCAGACAGATCCCCCATGTGACAGACACAGAACACTGCAGACAGATCCCCATGTGACAGACACAGAACACTGCAGACAGATCCCCATGTGACACACACAGAACACTGCAGACAGATCCCCCGAGTGACAGACACAGAACACTGCAGACAGATCCCCATGTGACACACACAGAACACTGCAGACAGATCCCCATGTGACACACACAGAACACTGCAGACAGATCCCCCGAGTGACAGACACAGAACACTGCAGACAGATCCCCCATGTGACAGACACAGAACACTGCAGACAGATCCCCATGTGACACACACAGAACACTGCAGACAGATCCCCCGAGTGACACACACAGAACACTGCAGACAGATCCCCCGAGTGACAGACACAGAACACTGCAGACAGATCCCCCACGTGACAGACACAGAACACTGCAGACAGATCCCCATGTGACACACACAGAACACTGCAGACAAATCCCCCACGTGACAGACACAGAACACTGCAGACAGATCCCCATGTGACACACACAGAACACTGCAGACAGATCCCCATGTGACAGACACAGAACACTGCAGACAGATCCCCATGTGACACACACAGAACACTGCAGACAGATCCCCCGAGTGACAGACACAGAACACTGCAGACAGATCCCCATGTGACACACACAGAACACTGCAGACAGATCCCCCGAGTGACAGACACAGAACACTGCAGACAGATCCCCATGTGACACACACAGAACACTGCAGACAGATCCCCATGTGACACACACAGAACACTGCAGACAGATCCCCCGAGTGACAGACACAGAACACTGCAGACAGATCCCCCATGTGACAGACACAGAACACTGCAGACAGATCCCCATGTGACACACACAGAACACTGCAGACAGATCCCCCGAGTGACACACACAGAACACTGCAGACAGATCCCCCGAGTGACAGACACAGAACACTGCAGACAGATCCCCCACGTGACAGACACAGAACACTGCAGACAGATCCCCATGTGACACACACAGAACACTGCAGACAGATCCCCCATGTGACACACACAGATCCCCCATGTGACAGACACAGAACACTGCAGACAGATCCCCCACGTGACAGACACAGAACACTGCAGACAGAGCCCCCATGTGACACACACAGAACACTGCAGACAAATCCCCCATGTGACAGACACAGAACACTGCAGACAGATCCCCCACGTGACAGACACAGAACACTGCAGACAGATCCCCCATGTGACACACACAGAACACTGCAGACAAATCCCCCATGTGACAGACACAGAACACTGCAGACAGATCCCCATGTGACACACACAGAACACTGCAGACAGATCCCCCACGTGACAGACACAGAACACTGCAGACAGATCCCCCACGTGACACACACAGAACACTGCAGACAGATCCCCCATGTGACACACACAGAACACTGCAGACAGATCCCCCATGTGACAGACACAGAACACTGCAGACAGATCCCCATGTGACAGACACAGAACACTGCAGACAGATCCCCCATGTGACAGACACAGAACACTGCAGACAGATCCCCATGTGACACACACAGAACACTGCAGACAGATCCCCCATGTGACAGACACAGAACACTGCAGACAGATCCCCATGTGACACACACAGAACACTGCAGACAGATCCCCCGAGTGACAGACACAGAACACTGCAGACAGATCCCCATGTGACACACACAGAACACTGCAGACAGATCCCCATGTGACAGACACAGAACACTGCAGACAGATCCCCCACGTGACAGACACAGAACACTGCAGACAGATCCCCATGTGACACACACAGAACACTGCAGACAGATCCCCCATGTGACAGACACAGAACACTGCAGACAGATCCCCATGTGACAGACACAGAACACTGCAGACAGATCCCCATGTGACACACACAGAACACTGCAGACAGATCCCCCGAGTGACAGACACAGAACACTGCAGACAGATCCCCATGTGACACACACAGAACACTGCAGACAGATCCCCTGAGTGACAGACACAGAACACTGCAGACAGATCCCCATGTGACACACACAGAACACTGCAGACAGATCCCCATGTGACACACACAGAACACTGCAGACAGATCCCCCGAGTGACAGACACAGAACACTGCAGACAGATCCCCCATGTGACAGACACAGAACACTGCAGACAGATCCCCATGTGACACACACAGAACACTGCAGACAGATCCCCCGAGTGACACACACAGAACACTGCAGACAGATCCCCCGAGTGACAGACACAGAACACTGCAGACAGATCCCCCACGTGACAGACACAGAACACTGCAGACAGATCCCCATGTGACACACACAGAACACTGCAGACAGATCCCCCATGTGACACACACAGAACACTGCAGACAGATCCCCCACGTGACACACACAGAACACTGCAGACAGATCCCCCATGTGACACACACAGAACACTGCAGACAGATCCCCCATGTGACACACACAGAACACTGCAGACAGATCCCCCATGTGACACACACAGAACACTGCAGACAGATCCCCATGTGACACACACAGAACACTGCAGACAGATCCCCCACGTGACACACACAGAACACTGCAGACAGATCCCCCACGTGACACACACCTCAGCTTTGGTCTTCCTTTCGGCCGCCATAAGCTGCACTTTGTCTCGTTGCTCCTTGGGGGCGGACTTATACATATCCAGTAATAATTTCATCTCTTTCTGGCTCTCCTGAGCCTTCCTGGAAGAACAGAGGAGAGAATAGAGAGAGAAAACAATGGGAATACAGGAGCTCAGGGGAGGTGACAAGGCAGAAGTTGGATGGGGGCAGGGCTGACAATGGGAATACAGGAGCTCAGGGGAGGTGACAAGGCAGAAGTTGGATGGGGGCAGGGCTGACAATGGGAATACAGGAGCTCAGGGGAGGTGACAGGGCAGAAGTTGGATGGGGGCAGGGCTGACAATGGGAATACAGGAGCTCAGGGGAGGTGACAGGGCAGAAGTTGGATGGGGGCAGGGCTGACAATGGGAATACAGGAGCTCAGGGGAGGTGACAAGGCAGAAGTTGGATGGGGGCAGGGCTGACAATGGGAATACAGGAGCTCAGGGAAGGTGACAGGGCAGAAGTTGGATGGGGGCAGGGCTGACAATGGGAATACAGGAGCTCAGGGGAGGTGACAAGGCAGAAGTTGGATGGGGGCAGGGCTGACAATGGGAATACAGGAGCTCAGGGGAGGTGACAGGGCAGAAGTTGGATGGGGGCAGGGCCGACAATGGAGTAAAGAAGCTCAGGGGAGGTTACAGGGCAAAAGTTGGATGGGGGCAGGGCTGACAATGGGAATACAGGAGCTCAGGTAAGGTGACAGGGCAGAAGTTGGATGGGGGCAGGGCCGACAATGGAGTAAAGAAGCTCAGGGGAGGTTACAGGGCAAAAGTTGGATGGGGGCAGGGCTGACAATGGGAATACAGGAGCTCAGGGGAGGTGACAAGGCAGAAGTTGGATGGGGGCAGGGCCGACAATGGAGTAAAGAAGCTCAGGGGAGGTTACAGGGCAAAAGTTGGATGGGGGCAGGGCTGACAATGGGAATACAGGAGCTCAGGGGAGGTGACAAGGCAGAAGTTGGATGGGGGCAGGGCTGACAATGGAGTAAAGAAGCTCAGGGGAGGTGACAAGGCAGAAGTTGGATGGGGGCAGGGCTGACAATGGAGTAAAGAAGCTCAGGGGAGGTGACAAGGCAGAAGTTGGATGGGGGCAGGGCTGACAATGGAGTAAAGAAGCTCAGGGGAGGTGACAAGGCAGAAGTTGGATGGGGGCAGGGCCGACAATGGGAATACAGGAGCTCAGGGGAGGTGACAAGGCAGAAGTTGGATGGGGGCAGGGCCGACAATGGGAATACAGGAGCTCAGGGGAGGTGACAAGGCAGAAGTTGGATGGGGGCAGGGCTGACAATGGGAATACAGGAGCTCAGGGGAGGTGACAAGGCAGAAGTTGGATGGGGGCAGGGCTGACAATGGGAATACAGGAGCTCAGGGGAGGTGACAGGGCAGAAGTTGGATAGAGGCGGGGCTGACAATGGAGTACCGAAGCTCACGGGAGATAAGGCAAAAGTTGGATGGGGGTGGGGCCAACAACATACCGAAGCTCAGGGGAGATGACAAGGCAGAAGTTGGGTGGGGGTGGGGCTGACAATGAAGTACAGAAGCTCAGGGGAGGTGATAAGGCAGGAGTTGGATGGGGGTGGGGTTGACAATGACCAAACAAATGGAAACCAATGGTTTATCTCACTTGAGTTCTGTCCGTAGCTGTTTGAGGATATCGGCATCCTTCCTCTTGGTGTCATCGGTCTTCTGCTTGTCCCTGTCCCGCTCCTTCTCTCTCTCCCGATCCTTCTCCCGATCCCTATCTAGCTCTCGCTCACGTGTTTTACTTCTCTCCGGTTCCTTCTTTGGCTCTTCCTCCTCTTTCTTCACCTCTGGTGTAGTGGGGGTCTCAGGGTCACGTACTGGGGTGGGGGGCGGCTCCTTCTTCACTTCTACCTCCTCCTCTTTTACTGGTGTGGACGGCACTTCAGTACTGGAAACACTGGGTGGGGGGCATGGGGGGGCTCCAGCTTGTAAACGAATCTACAGAGAAGAAGCAGAGATGAGCGATGATCACCAGAAACGGTCAGGACAGTGTACCCACAGTGCTTACATCAGTAAGAACGCCAGGTCCTGGTCTGAGGTGAGGTCCTAGGCCCAGGTCCTCACTCAGGAGAATGTTGCATCCCGGTCTGAGGTGGGGTCCTAGGTCCTGTTCTCAGTCAGGAGAATGCGGTGTCCTGGTCTGAGGTGGGGTCCTAGGCCTCCATCCACAGTCAGAAATATGCTGCATCCTGGTCTGAGGTGAGGACCTGGTCCTCAGTCAAAAGTATGCTGTGTCCTGGTCTGAGATGTGGCCCTAGTCTTCAGGAGAATGCTGCATCCTGGTCTGAGGTGTGGTCCTAAGTCCTGGTCTCAGTCAGGAGAACGCCAGGTCCTGGTCACAGTTCTAGTCCTCAGTCAGGAATATGCTGCATCCTGGTCTGAGGTGTGGTCCTAAGTCCTGGGCCTCAGGAGAACACTGCACTCTGGTCTGAGGTGTGGACTAGGTCCTGGTCCTCAGTCAGGATTATGGGGCGTCCAGGACTGAGGTTGTTGTTGTACAGGTTGTGGAAGGTGAGGGAAAATAAAAGGACTTTGTTGGGTGTCTCCCTCACCTTGCTCACCTCTCCCTGGGCATCTCGCACCTTGCGTTTATAGCGTTGGACATCTCCCTTCAGCTGGTGGTTGTGGTTCTGCAGACTTCCAATCAAATGTCGCATTTCACGATTAATTGGTCCTAGAAAAAAAAGAAAGGAAGTGAGATCTCACAGAGATGAGGCCGCCCTCTGCTCCGGGACTTCCCCGACCCCGGTCTCTCCTCACCTGCCTGCTCGTTGGCGGCCAGATTCTGCTCAAACTCAATTCTTAGCATCTCGTACTCCTTCCGCACCTGAGCCAAGGTGTCCTCCAGCTGGATTACCTCCGTCCTCAGCTTCTTCTGCACAGACAGTTCCTCACTCTGCAGGAGACAAAGCAGTCCTAGCACAACAAGCCTCCAAAATGCAGACATAGGGACTGGAAGACCCGGGGAAACACAGCACAGGGGGAAGGAAGACCCGGGGAAACACAGCACAGGGGGAAGGAAGACCCGGGGGAACACAGCACAGGGGGAAGGAAGACCCGGGGGAACACAGCACAGGGGGAAGGAAGACCCGGGGGAACGCAGCACGGGGGGGGGGGGGGGGTGGAGAGGAAGACCCGGGGGAACGCAGCATGGGGGGGAAGGAGGACCCGGGAGGGGAACGCAGCACGGGGGGAAGGAGGACCCGGGGGGAAGGAGGACCCGGGGGAATGCAGCAGGGGGGGGGATGGAAGACCCGGGGGAATGCAGCACAGGGGGGGAATGGAAGACCCGGGGGAATGCAGCACAGGGGGGGAATGGAAGACCCGGGGGAATGCAGCACAGGGGGGGAATGGAAGACCCGGGGGAATGCAGCACAGGGGGGGAATGGAAGACCCGGGGGAATGCAGCACAGGGGGGGAATGGAAGACCCGGGGGAATGCAGCACAGGGGGGGAATGGAAGACCCGGGGGAATGCAGCACAGGGGGAAGGAAGACCCGGGGGAATACAACACAGGAGGGAAGGAAGACCCGGGGGAATACAGCACAGGGGGAAGGAAGACCCGGGGGAATACAGCACAGGAGGGAAGGAAGACCCGGGGGAATACAGCACAGGGGGGGGAAGGAGGACCGGGGGGAACGCAGCACAGGGGGGAAGGAGGACCCGGGGGGAACGCAGCACAGGGGGGAAGGAGGACCCGGGGGGAACGCAGCACGGGGGGGGGGGGGGAAGGAAGACCCGGGGGAACGCAGCACGGGGGGAAGGAAGACCCGGGGGAACGCAGCACGGGGGGAAAGGAAGACCCGGGGGAACGCAGCACGGGGGGAAAGGAAGACCCGGGGGAACGCAGCACGGGGGGAAAGGAAGACCCGGGGGAACGCAGCACGGGGGGAAGGAAGACCCAGGGGAATGCAGCGGGGGGGGGGGGGGAATGGAAGACCCGGGGGAATGCAGCACGGGGGGGGGGGGGGGATGAAGACCCGGGGAATGCAGCACAGGGGGAAGGAAGACCCGGGGGAATGCAGCACAGGGGGAAGGAAGACCCGGGGGAATGCAGCACGGGGGGGGGGGGGATGAAGACCCGGGGGAATGCAGCACAGGGGGAAGGAAGACCCGGGGGAATGCAGCACAGGGGGAAGGAAGACCCGGGGGAATACAGCACAGGGGGAAGGAAGACCCGGGGGAATACAGCACAGGGGGGAAGGAGGACCCGGGGGAACACAGCACAGGGGGGAAGGAGGACCCGGGGGAACGCAGCACGGGGGGAAAGGAAGACCCGGGGGAACGCAGCACGGGGGGAAGGAAGACCCGGGGGAACGCAGCACGGGGGGAAGGAAGACCCGGGGGAACACAGCACGGGGGGGAGGGAAGGAATACCCGGGGGAACGCAGCACGGGGGGGGGGGGGGGGGGGGGGAAGAGGAAGACCCGGGGGAACGCAGCATGGGGGGGGGGGGGGAGAGGAAGACCCGGGGGAACGCAGCACGGGGGGAAGGAGGACCCGGGGGGAACGCAGACCCGGGGGAATGCAGCAGGGGGGGGGAATGGAAGACCCGGGGGAATGCAGCACAGGGGGGGAATGGAAGACCCGGGGGAATGCAGCACAGGGGGGGAATGGAAGACCCGGGGGAACGCAGCACAGGGGGGGAATGGAAGACCCGGGGGAACACAGCACAGGGGGGGAAGGAGGACCCGGGGGGAACGCAGCACAGGGGGGAAGGAGGACCCGGGGGGAACGCAGCACAGGGGGGGGGGGAAGGAAGACCCGGGGGGAATGCAGCACAGGGGGGAAGGAGGACCCGGGGGGAATGCAGCACAGGGGGGGGGGAAGGAAGACCCGGGGGGAATGCAGCACAGGGGGGAAGGAGGACCCGGGGGGAATGCAGCACAGGGGGAAGGAAGACCCGGGGGAACGCAGCACAGGGGGAAGGAAGACCCGGGGGAACGCAGCACGGGGGGAAAGGAAGACCCGGGGGAACGCAGCACGGGGGGAAAGGAAGACCCGGGGGAACGCAGCACGGGGGGAAGGAAGACCCGGGGGAACGCAGCACGGGGGGAAGGAAGACCCGGGGGAACGCAGCACGGGGGGAAGGAAGACCCAGGGGAATGCAGCAGGGGGGGGGGGGAATGGAAGACCCGGGGGAATGCAGCACGGGGGGGGGGGGGAATGAAGACCCGGGGGAATGCAGCACAGGGGGAAGGAAGACCCGGGGGAATGCAGCACAGGGGGAAGGAAGACCCGGGGGAATGCAGCACAGGGGGAAGGAAGACCCGGGGGAATACAGCACAGGGGGGGAAGGAGGACCCGGGGGAACACAGCACAGGGGGGAAGGAGGACCCGGGGGGAACGCAGCACAGGGGGGAAGGAGGACCCGGGGGAACACAGCACGGGGGGAAAGGAAGACCCGGGGGAACGCAGCACGGGGGGAAGGAAGACCCGGGGGAACACAGCACGGGGGGAAAGGAAGACCCGGGGGAACGCAGCACGGGGGGAAGGAAGACCCGGGGGAACGCAGCACGGGGGGGAAGGAAGACCCGGGGGAACGCAGCACGGGGGGAAGGAAGACCCAGGGGAATGCAGCAGGGGGGGAATGGAAGACCCGGGGGAATGCAGCACGGGGGGGGGAAATGAAGACCCGGGGGAATGCAGCACAGGGGGAAGGAAGACCCGGGGGAATGCAGCACAGGGGGAAGGAAGACCCGTGGGAATGCAGCACAGGGGGAAGGAAGACCCGGGGGAATGCAGCACAGGGGGAAGGAAGACCCGGGGGAACACAGCACAGGGGGAAGGAAGACCCGGGGGAACACAGCACAGGGGGAAGGAAGACCCGGGGGAACACAGCACAGGGGGAAGGAAGACCCGGGGGAACACAGCACGGGGGAAGGAAGACCCGGGGGAATAGAGCACAGGTATGTATTATTTATACATGGAGATCATATCCCCCCTTATGTATTTATACATGGAGATCATATCCCCCCTTATGTATTTATACATGGAGATCATATCCCCCCCTTATGTATTTATACATGGAGATCATATCCCCCCCTTATGTATATATATATATATATGGAGATCATATCCTCCTTATGTATTTATACATGGAGATCATATCCCCCCCTTATATATTTATACATGGAGAGAGAGGGGAGTGTGAGAAGAGAAGAGTGTGAGAAGAGAGGGGAGAGTGAGAAGAGAGGGGAGAGTGAGAAGAGGGGACTGTGAGAAGAGAGAGAAGTGTGGGAATTTGCAGGAATCCGGCACTGACCTCCATGCGTTCGATCTGTCGCAGGTGACTGTTCTTCGTGTTGAGGAGATGAGCTCGGGCCTCATCCAGCTGTGTCTTGACTTGTAAGGATTCGTTGTAGAGAAGTGAGAACTGAGACTGCAGGCAGCGGAAGTCCTGTGTGCCCCTCACAGCCTCCTCAGGGAGGGTCCGCAGATCCAACTACAAGACACCATACAACATGTCATACATCATACAACCACCATCTCCTCCAATCATACCTTTATACACCTTCCCCCTCTCCTAGAGCTACACATACATCATACATGTCATTCATCATACATGTCATTCATCCTACATGTCATACATCATACATGTCATTCATCATACACCCACCACCTCCTCCGATCACCACACCTCTATACAGTTGTGATGAAGAGCGCCTCCCTTGGAGAATCGGTAATATACGGGATGAATGAGTGAGCAGCAAAACCCATTTTGTGTATTTCTTATCACCTCCAGTCACAGAATGGGAATCCCATAACAGCACAACCCGATCATAAAACAAAACATGGCAATAACTAATGAAACCCCCCCCCCGTTCAGAAATTTGCACCCCTTCATTCCTAATCCTGTGTATTGCCCCCTTTATCATCAATGACAGCAGTAAGTCCTCTATAATAGGTGTCTATGAGGAAGTCTTGCAGGTGGTAGAGCTGCCAATTGGTCTTGGCACAATGCCTCCAGATCATGAAGTCTTTGGTGGTTTTGTATGAGATCTCTGCAGAACGATTTGATGATATGAAGGTCAGGAGCCGGCCACTCCAGAACCTTCACCTTTTCCTGCTGTAACCACTGGAGTGTCAGCTTAGTCTTATGCTTCGGGTCATTGTCATGCTGGAGGGTCAGCTTAGCCTTGTGCTTAGGGTCATTGTCCTGCTGGAGGATCAACTTGGCCTTGTGCTTCGGGTCATTGTCCTGCTGGAGGGTCGGCTTGGCCTTGTGCTTCCAGTCATGGTCCGGCTGGAGGGTCGTCTTGGCCTTTTGCTTTGGGTCATTGTCATGCTGGAGGGTCAACTTAGCCTTGTGCTTTGGGCCATTGTCCTGTTGGAGGGTCGGCTTGGCGTTGTGCTTCGGGTCATTGTCCTACTGGAGGGTCGGCTTGGCCTTGTGCTTCGGGTCATTGTCCTACTGGAGGGTCGGCTTGGCCTTGTGCTTAGGGTCATAGTCCTGCTGGAGGGTCAGCTTGGCCTTGTGCTTCGGGTCACTGTCCTGCTGGAGAGGCAGCTTGGCCTTGTGCTTCGGGTTATTGTCCTGCTGGAGGGTCGGCGTGGCCTTGTGCTTCAGGTTATTGTCCTGCTGGAGGGTCGGCGTGGCCTTGTGCTTCGGGTTATTGTCCTGCTGGAAAGTCAGCTTGGCCTTGTGCTTCGGGTCATTGTCTTGCTGGAGAGCAAGCTTGGCCTTGTGCTTCGGGTGACGTGGAAATTTCTCTATACGCTACGCGAAATCCATGTCTCCTGCGCTAATAAAGTGCCCTTTCAGCCTTTTGGTATAATGCATCTTAGTACAACCCTGTTTCCCGTATCTTAGCAAGAAAACAGACATGACCACCGTCCTCACATCCTTAGCTCAACAAACCCTGACCATGGTCGCAATGTTTATTTATATAACAAAAGAGCTTGGATGTTTCACAATCAGCCAATCAAGCACAGGTAAGCAGGACTTATACAAATCTCAACCAATGAACAATGACTAGGGGACTTTATGGGCATGTCTGGGCAGGGGCAGGGCCTTGTGCTTTTGGGTCATTGTCTTGCTAGAGGGTCGGCTTGGCCTTGTGCTTTCGGGTCATTGTCTTGCTGGAGGGTCGGCTTGGCCTTGTGCTTTGGGTCATTGTCCTGCTGGAGGGTCAGCTTGGCCTTGTGCTTCGGGTCATTGTCCTGCTGGAGAGTAAGCTTGGCCTTGTGCTTCGGGTCACTGTCCTGCTGGAAGGTCAGCTGGGCCTTGTGCTTTGGGTCATTGTCATGCTGGAGGGTCAGCTGGGCCTTGTGCTTCGGGTCATTGTCCTGATGGAGGGTCAGCTTGGCCTTGTGCTTCGGGTCATTGTCTGCTGGAGGGTCGGCTTGGCCTTGTGCTTAGGGTCATTGTCTTGCTGGAGAGCAAGTTTGGCCTTATGCTTCAGGTCATTGTCCTGCTGGAGGGTCAGCTTGGCCTTGTTGCTTCGGGGTCATTGTCCTGCTGGAGGTCGGCTTGGCCTTGTGCTTAGGGTCATGGTCTTGCTGGAGAGCAAGTTTGGCCTTATGCTTCAGGTCATTGTCATGCTGGAAGGTCAGCTTGGCCTTGTGCTTTGGGTCATTGTCCTGCTGGAGGGTCAGCTTGGCCTTGTGCTTTGGGTCATTGTCATGCTAGAGAGTAAGCTTGGCCTTGTGCCTCAGGTCATTATCCTGCTGGAGGGTCGGCTTGGCCTTGTGCTTTGGGTCATTGTCATGCTGGAGGGTCGGCTTGGCTTGTGCTTCGGGTCACTGTCCTGCTGGAAGATCAGCTGGGCCTTGTGCTTCGGGTCACTGTCCTGCTGGAAGATCAGCTGGGCCTTGTGCTTCGGGTCATTGTCCTGATGGAGGGTCAGCTTGGCCTTGTGCTTCGGGTCATTGTCCTGATGGAGGGTCAGCTTGGCCTTGTGCTTCGGGGTTATTGTCCTGCTGGAGGGTCGGCTTGGCCTTGTGCTTAGGGTCATTGTCCTGCTGGAGGGTCGGCTTGGCCTTGTGCTTAGGGTCATTGTCTTGCTGGAGGGTCAGCTTGGCCTTGTGCTTCAGGTCATTGTCCTGCTGGAAAGTCCAAGAGTGTGCCATGCGCAGCTTTCCTGCAGAAGAATGCCAATTGTCTGCCAGTATTTTCTGATAACATGCTGCATTCATTTTGCTATCACTTCCCCCATTCCTTTAGAGCTCACACGCCCCCAAAACATCCATAAGACACCACCATGCTTCACAGTGGGGATGGGATTCTTCCTCTCCAAACATAGCACTGATGGTTGTGGCCATAAAACTCTTTTTTGCACTCATCACTCCAGATTACAGTCTGCCAGAAGCTGGGAGGTGTGTCAAGGTGTTGTCGGCCATATCGTAACCTGGCTTTTTTGGTGGCATTGGCACAGTAAAGGATTCTGACACTCCACCATGCAGCTCATTTTGTTTCAGTATTTTTCCAGCAGCCTATATTTCTCCTGAAGTTACATAGTTACTTTTGGGGTTTTCTTTGTAGCCCATGCAATTCCTCTGGCAGTTGTGGCTGCAATCTTTCTTGCAAAAACAGTAAAGAGAGGGCGCACCGGCCTAGTGCATTACCTTTAAAAAGGTTTATTAAAACAGAAAACGTAAAAGTACTACTCACAAGGGTAGATAAAATCACGCATAATAGTCAAATGATGGTAGCAGTCTCCAGACCTATGGACAAGACGTGCAGACCGCTGCTGGCTGACGCGTTTCGAAGGTAGCACCTTCTTCTTCAGAGCCTAACAGTATCCATCTCTTACGGTACCTTAAATAATGTGCTCATCAAGGGAGCACAGACCAAACGCGTCAGCCAGCAGCGGTCTGCACGTCTTGGCCATAGGTCTGGAGACTGCTACCATCATTTGACTATTATGCGTGATTTTTATATACCCTTGTGAGTAGTACTTTTACGTTTTCTGTTTTAATAAACCTTTTTAAAGATAATGCACTAGGCCGGTGCGCCCTCTCTTTTCTGTTTTTGTCTGTATGTTAGGATTTCCCTATCCTTGAGGGCAGCAAGGCTGAAAGCTACCATCCATCGAGAACTTTGAACTGTCGGGCTTATACATTTATGCGCAAGAGTTTTTGTTTTGTTGTATTTGCAATCTTTCTTGGTCTGGCTTGGTATCAGAGATCCCCAAATTTTCCACTTCTTAATAAGCGATTGAACAGGACTAACTGGCATATTCATATATCTTTTTTTATTCTTTTCCTTTTTATAAATTCCATTACCTTGTTACACAGGTCTTTTGACATTTCTTTTATGGGTTTTTGCCACGATCAGTCATATTTTCCATATGAATGCCAAAATGTCACCATTTGTGCCAGGGGATGCAAACTTTTGAGCACAACTGTGCCTTCAGCCTTATCCAGAGCTATACATACACCCTACATCCATTGTCTCCTCAGGTCACCACACCTCTATATACCTTCAGCTTCTCCTTGAGCCGCACGGCCGCCTGCAACTCGTTCTGCAGCTTCTCCAGCTCACACATGCGACTGTTGGCCAGTTCCTGGTTCTCCTCCAGCTCTGCGTTCAGCATCTCAAACTGTGGAGGGAAGAAGGAGGACGATGTGTGAGGAGGGGGTCGGAGGGAAGAGGTGCGAGGAGGGGGGGGGGGGGGGGGGGGGGTCGGAGGGAAGAGGCGCGAGGAGGGGGGAGGTCGGAGGGAAGAGGTCGGAGGGAGAGGTCGGAGGGAAGAGGTCGGAGGGAAGAGGTGCGAGGAGGTGCGAGGAGGGAGGGGGTCGGAGGGAGGAGGTGCGAGGAGGGGGGGGGGGGGGGTCGGAGGAAGAGGTGCGAGGAGGGGGGGGGGGGGGGGTCGGAGGGAAGAGGTGCGAGGAGGGGGGGGGGTCGGAGGAAGAGGTGCGAGGAGGGGGGGGGGGGTCGTAGGGAAGAGGTGCGAGGAGGGGGGGGGGGGTCGTAGGGAAGAGGTGCGAGGAGGGGGGGGGGGTCGTAGGGAAGAGGTGCGAGGAGGGGGGGGGGGTCGTAGGGAAGAGGTGCGAGGAGGGGGGAGGTCGGAGGGAAGAGGTGCGAGGAGGGGGGAGGTCGGAGGAAGAGGTGCGAGGAGGGGGGAGGTCGGAGGGAAGAGGTGCGAGGAGGGGGGAGGTCGGAGGGAAGAGGTGCGAGGAGGGGGGAGGTCGGAGGGAAGAGGTGCGAGGAGGGGGGAGGTCGGAGGGAAGAGGTGCGAGGAGGGGGGGGGGGGGGGTCGGAGGGAAGAGGTGCGAGGAGGGGGGGGGTCGGAGGGAAGAGGTGCGAGGAGGGGGGGGGGGGGGGTCGGAGGGAAGAGGTGCGAGGAGGGGGGGGGGGGGTCGGAGGAAGAGGTGCGAGGAGGGGGGGGGGGGGGTCGGAGGGAAGAGGTGCGAGGAGGGGGGGGGGGGGTCGGAGGGAAGAGGTGCGAGGAGGGGGGGGGGGGTCGTAGGGAAGAGGTGCGAGGAGGGGGGTGGGGTCGTAGGGAAGAGGTGCGAGGAGGGGGGGGGGTCGTAGGGAAGAGGTGCGAGGAGGGGGGGGGGTCGTAGGGAAGAGGTGCGAGGAGGGGGGGGGGTCGTAGGGAAGAGGTGCGAGGAGGGGGGGGGGTCGTAGGGAAGAGGTGCGAGGAGGGGGGAGGTCGGAGGGAAGAGGTGCGAGGAGGGGGGAGGTCGGAGGGAAGAGGTGCGAGGAGGGGGGAGGTCGGAGGGAAGAGGTGCGAGGAGGGGGGAGGTCGGAGTGGAAGAGGTGCGAGGAGGGGGGAGGTCGGAGGGAAGAGGTGCGAGGAGGGGGGAGGTCGGAGGGAAGAGGTGCGAGGAGGGGGGGAGGTCGGAGGGAAGAGGTGCGAGGAGGGGGGAGGTCGGAGGGAAGAGGTGCGAGGAGGGGGGAGGTCGGAGGGAAGAGGTGCGAGGAGGGGGGAGGTCGGAGGGAAGAGGTGCGAGGAGGGGGGAGGTCGGAGGGAAGAGGTGCGAGGAGGGGAGGGGGGAGGTCGGAGGGAAGAGGTGCGAGAGGGGGGGGGGGTCGGAGGGAAGAGGTGCGAGGAGGGGGGGTCGGAGGAAGAGGTGCGAGGAGGGGGGGTCGGAGGGAAGAGGTGCGAGGAGGGGGGGGGGGGGTCGGAGGGGAAGAGGTGCGAGGAGGGGGGGGGGGGGGGGGGGGGGGGGGTCGGAGGGAAGAGGTGCGAGGAGGGGGGGGGTGGGGGGAAGAGGTGTGAGGAGGGGAGGTCGGAGGGAAGAGGTGTGAGGAGGGGGGTCGGAAGGAAGACGTGTGAAAGCTCGGAACAGGATTTATGGGGGGTACGGAACGAAGCCGGTGACTGGGGTCAGAGCCAATAAGGATGACATCACCTTCTGCACCGTCAGCGTGGTTTGTCCTCCCTGGAAACCTCCAGAACTTCCTGAAATGTGACATCCGGAATTGAGCTGCAGGAGAAGAGGTTTATAATAAGCGGAGATGAGGCAGGGTCTGGGCATTACAGTAAATCACATACTGTGCCACCAACCTGTTCCAGGGCCTCAGCCAGGTGACGGTTCAGCTTCTGCTCATGTTTCCTCAGCTTCTCGATGTCCCACTGCAGATCTTCGATGCTCCTCTCCATCTCAGACACTTTGGTTTCGGAGGAGACGGCGCGGTCCTGGAGCTCATGGTGCTGTGGGAGAACACAACCAGACAATTAAAGCAGTCCATTTCTCAACCTTTTTACCTTGAAGAACCCCTTAGCAAAAAGTTTGAGATCTCTGGGAACCCCCGAAAAGAATTTTCAGATCTACAGCTGACGGAACATTGGATCTGATCAGCGAGCAGCACAGGGAAGCTGTTGTAACAAACTTTTCCCTTTGATCCCCCACTAGCCCTTCTCTTGTCCATCCCAGGGGAGGTCACATATAAGAGATTGGGACAGACAGAAGAGGAACAGAGCAGTAAAGGTATGCTTCCCTGTACCGCTCTGCAAATCCATAACACAGGTTTCTCAAATAGGGAGCCCATGGCTGGTGGAACCCTCTCTCTGCTCAACAACCAGTCTGTATTGACTGCTGCATTACACACACAGTGCTCCGGCACTCTGCACTCCCCCCCCCCCCCCGCACCCCCTGTTTAACAGCAGAAGGGGATGCCCCCTCCCGGGTATCATAGGGGAAGAAGGTGCCCCATCTTGTGTATCAGTCTGTAACAAAACGTCCCACAATCCGCTTGAGTGCTTTCGTCATATTCCACTTCCTCCCAGTCTGAATATAGAGATCAGATATTCCAACCGCTGACAACCACAAAACAAGACAATACTCGATTGGTTGCTGAACATAAACTGAACTTATTTGAGATGACACACAAATATATACAGCAGGCTGACAATACAAACTGTAACCAGAAACCTAATTAACATGAGCTATTTATCTAATCATTTCCCCAGACTAGGTGACTCGGAGATATGACCTTTCAGGGTAGACTTGCCGTCTCCTCACTCACAACTTATAATACACAGAAGTAGAAACACATCCCCCAATAGTTTGCTAGGAGACAAAGGTGTGTTAATGAGCACAATAAACTATTGGGTGAAAGACCCGGGCTTTCCAGATCTCATTAATCAGCATTCCTTTCATATACATCTGTCCTCTGAGCCCCAAGCTGGCCGAGACCATCATGGCCTCCTTAAATAATGTCCTTTTGCATTACGTAGCAGAACATCTTCCTAAATGCTTGTATCTCCCTCAAATGTCAGGGCCCATAGTCATGTACCTGGGTCCTCCAGGGCCCATAGTCATGTACCCGGGTCCTCCAGGGCCCATAGTCAGTAGGCAGGAGGCTAGCATTCAGTCCCCTCCAAAAGCCTCTGTCTCTTGTCAGGGACGTGTGTCATCATGGAAGGCGACGCCCTTGTCAGGGACGTGTGTCATCATGGAAGGCTCCCCCCCTTGTCAGGGACGTGTGTCATCATGTAAGGGGGCCCCCCCCCTTGTCAGGGACGTGTGTCATCATGGAAGGCTCCCCCCCTTGTCAGGGACGTGTGTCATCATGGAAGGTGATGCCCCCTTGTCAGGGACGTGTGTCATCATGGAAGGCCCCCCCCCCCTTATCGGGGCCGTGTGTCATCATGGAAGGCTCCCCCCTTGTCAGGGACGTGTGTCATCATGGAAAGTGACGCCCCCCTTGTCAGGGACGTGTGTCATCATGGAAGGCTCCCCCCCTTGTCAGGGACGTGTGTCATCATGAAAGGCTCCCCCCCTTGTCAGGGACGTGTGTCATCATGGAAGGGGCCCCCCCTTGTCGGGGCCGTGTGTCATCATGGAAGGCTCCCCCCCTTGTCAGGGACGTGTGTCATCTTGAAAGGCTCCCCCCCTTGTCAGGGACGTGTGTCATCTTGAAAGGCTCCCCCCCTTGTCAGGGACGTGTGTCATCATGGAAGGTGACGCCCCCCTTGTCAGGGACGTGTGTCATCATGGAAGGTGATGCCCCTTGTCAGGGACGTGTGTCATCATGGACGGTGACGCCCCCCTTGTCAGGGACGTGTGTCATCATGGACGGTCCCCCTTGTCAGGGACGTGTGTCATCATGGACGGTCCCCCTTGTCAGGGACGTGTGTCATCATGGACGGTGACGCCCCCCTTGTCAGGGACGTGTGTCATCATGGACGGTGACGCCCCCCTTGTCAGGGACGTGTGTCATCATGGAAGGCTCCCCCCCTCGTCAGGGACGTGTGTCATCATGGAAGGGGCCCCCCCTTGTCAGGGACGTGTGTCATCATGGAAGGGGCCCCCCCCTTGTCAGGGACGTGTGTCATCATGGAAGGCGACGCCCCTTGTCAGGGACGCGTGTCATCATGGAAGGCGACGCCCCTTGTCAGGGACGTGTGTCATCATGGAAGGCGACGCCCCTTGTCAGGGACGTGTGTCATCATGGAAGGGGCCCCCCCTTGTCAGGGACGTGTGTCATCATGGAAGGCTCCCCCCCTCGTCAGGGACGTGTGTCATCATGGAAGGGGCCCCCCCTTGTCAGGGACGTGTGTCATCATGGAAGGGGCCCCCCCCTTGTCAGGGACGTGTGTCATCATGGAAGGCTCCCCCCTTGTCAGGGACGTGTGTCATCATGGAAGGGGCCCCCCCTTGTCAGGGACGTGTGTCATCATGGAAGGGGCCCCCCCTTGTCAGGGACGTGTGTCATCTTGAAAGGCTCCCCCCCTTGTCAGGGACGTGTGTCATCATGGAAGGCTCCCCCCCTTGTCAGGGACGTGTGTCATCATGGAAGGGGCCCCCCTTGTCAGGGACGTGTGTCATCATGGAAGGGGCCCCCCCCTTGTCAGGGACGTGTGTCATCATGGAAGGCTCCCCCCTTGTCAGGGACGTGTGTCATCATGGAAGGCGACGCCCCTTGTCAGGGACGTGTGTCATCATGGAAGGTGACGCCCCCCTTGTCAGGGACGTGTGTCATCATGGAAGGCGACGCCCCTTGTCAGGGACGTGTGTCATCATGGAAGGTGACGCCCCCTTGTCAGGGACGTGTGTCATCTTGAAAGGCTCCCCCCCTTGTCAGGGACGTGTGTCATCATGGAAGGTGACGCCCCCCTTGTCAGGGATGTGTGTCATCATGGAAGGTGACGCCCCCCTTGTCAGGGACGTGTGTCATCATGGAAGGTGACGCCCCCCTTGTCAGGGACGTGTGTCATCATGGAAGGCTCCCCTCCTTGTCAGGGACGTGTGTCATCATGGAAGGGGCCCCCCCTTGTCAGGGACGTGTGTCATCATGGAAGGCTCCCCCTCTTGTCAGGGACGTGTGTCATCTTGAAAGGCTCCCCCCCTTGTCAGGGACGTGTGTCATCATGGAAGGTGACGCCCCCCTTGTCAGGGACGTGTGTCATCATGGAAGGTGACGCCCCCCTTGTCAGGGACGTGTGTCATCATGGAAGGTGACGCCCCCCTTGTCAGGGACGTGTGTCATCATGGAAGGCTCCCCTCCTTGTCAGGGACGTGTGTCATCATGGAAGGGGCCCCCCCTTGTCGGGGCCGTGTGTCATCATGGAAGGGTAAAAAAGCAGGAGTAGTATGGCGCTGCCCTTATGGAGACAAATTTTTTTTTTTTTTTTTTCTCTTTCTTTGTAGTGAATGTATTGCCTAGTATCCTTATAGAATTGCTTCTAAAACCTGTATATGTTCAAAAATTGAATAAAACTGACTGGTGGTGAATATTTCTATTCAAAATGAAAATACAACAACTGGTGCTCCAATTGTTCAACAAAGGTGCATTGTGCCCTTTAAGTTAAGTAATAAAGTAGTTGTGGATATAGATGTAATATCATCTAGGTGGATCATGGAAGGGGCCCCCCCTCGTCAGGGACGTGTGTCATCATGGAAGGGGCCCCCCCTTGTCGGGGCCGTGTGTCATCATGGAAGGCTCCCCCCCTTGTCAGGGACGTGTGTCATCATGGAAGGGGCCCCCCCCTCGTCAGGGACGTGTGTCATCATGGAAAGCTCCCCCCCTTCTCAGGGACGTGTGTCATCATGGAAGGGGCCCCCCCCTCGTCAGGGACGTGTGTCATCATGGAAAGCTCCCCCCCTTCTCAGGGACGTGTGTCATCATGGAAGGCTCCCCCCCTTGTCAGGGACGTGTGTCATCATGGAAGGGGCCCCCCCCTCGTCAGGGACGTGTGTCATCATGGAAGGCTCCCCCCCTCGTCAGGGACGTGTGTCATCATGGAAGGGGCCCCCCCCTCGTCAGGGACGTGTGTCATCATGGAAGGCTCCCCCCCTCGTCAGGGACGTGTGTCATCATGGAAGGCTCCCCCCCTCGTCAGGGACGTGTGTCATCATGGACGGTGACGCCCCTTGTCAGGGTCATGTGTCATCATGGAAGGCTCCCCCCCTTGTCAGGGACGTGTGTCATCATGGAAGGCTCCCCCCCTCGTCAGGGACGTGTGTCATCATGGAAGGCTCCCCCCCTCGTCAGGGACGTGTGTCATCATGGACGGTGACGCCCCTTGTCAGGGTCATGTGTCATCATGGAAGGCTCCCCCCCTTGTCAGGGACGTGTGTCATCATGGAAGGCTCCCCCCCTCGTCAGGGACGTGTGTCATCATGGAAGGCTCCCCCCCTCGTCAGGGACGTGTGTCATCATGGACGGTGACGCCCCTTGTCAGGGTCATGTGTCATCATGGAAGGTGACGCCCCCTTGTCAGGGACGTGTGTCATCATGGAAGGTGACGCCCCCTTGTCAGGGACGTGTGTCATCATGGACGGTGACGCCCCCTTGTCAGGGACGTGTGTCATCATGGACGGTGACGCCCCTTGTCAGGGACGTGTGTCATCATGGACGGTGACGCCCCTTGTCAGGGACGTGTGTCATCATGGACGGTGACGCCCCTTGTCAGGGACGTGTGTCATCATGGACGGTGACGCCCCTTGTCAGGGACGTGTGTCATCATGGAAGGTGACGCCCCTTGTCAGGGACGTGTGTCATCATGGAAGGCTCCCCCCTTGTCAGGGACGTGTGTCATCATGGACGGTGACGCCCCCTTGTCAGGGACGTGTGTCATCATGGAAGGTGACGCCCCTTGACAGGGACGTGTGTCATCATGGACGGTGACGCCCCCTTGACAGGGACGTGTGTCATCATGGAAGGTGACGCCCCTTGTCAGGGACGTGTGTCATCATGGAAGGTGACGCCCCTTGTCAGGGACGTGTGTCATCATGGAAGGTGAAGCCCCTTGACAGGGACGTGTGTCATCATGGAAGGTGAAGCCCCTTGACAGGGACGTGTGTCATCATGGAAGGCGACGCCCCTTATCAGGGTCATGTGTCATCATGGAAGGTGACGCCCCTTGACAGGGACGTGTGTCATCATGGACGGTGACGCCCCTTGTCAGGGACATGTGTCATCATGGAAGGTGACGCCCCCTTGTCAGGGACGTGTGTCATCATGGAAGGCTCCCCCCCTCGTCAGGGACGTGTGTCATCATGGAAGGTGACGCCCCTTGTCAGGGACGTGTGTCATCATGGAAGGTGACGCCCCTTGTCAGGGACGTGTGTCATGATGGAAGGTGACGCCCCCTTGTCAGGGTCATGTGTCATGATGGAAGGTGACGCCCCCTTGTCAGGGTCATGTGTCATCATGGAAGGTGACGCCCCCTTGTCAGGGTCATGTGTCATGATGGAAGGTGACGCCCCCTTGTCAGGGTCATGTGTCATGATGGAAGGTGACGCCCCCTTGTCAGGGTCATGTGTCATGATGGAAGGTGACGCCCCCTTGTCAGGGTCATGTGTCATGATGGAAGGTGACGCCCCCTTGTCAGGGTCATGTGTCATCATGGAAGGTGACGCCCCCTTGTCAGGGTCATGTGTCATCATGGAAGGTGACGCCCCTCTCACCTGCAGGGAGATCCGGTGGTGCTTCTCCTGCAGGACGATGGCCAGGTCTTGCAGTCTGTGGTTCTCGGTGATCAGCTCCTTGCTGAGGGTGCGCAGGGACTCATCCAGCTGCTCAGACGCTTCCCAGAGAGAAATGAGAGTCACATGACATGAAACGCCCCTCAGTGACCCCTCCCCTAAATATAATTAGCCTGGGGGTGGGGTGACCTTTCATACTACACATACAGGGGGCGGGGCCTGTATATATGACTTCTTTGCTGATCTAGAAGCTTCAGTACCAACAGCCACTGGACTTCCTTCACTGGCTACATGCTCGTCCCGGGTCAGTGACATCACTGGCTCGTCGCGGTTTAGTGACATCACCGGCTCTTCCCGGGTCAGTGACATCACTGGCTCGTCGCGGTTTAGTGACATCACCGGCTCTTCCCGGGTCAGTGACATCACTGGCTCGTCGCGGGTCAGTGACATCACTGGCTTGTCTCAGGTCAGTGACATCACCGGCTCATTGCGGTTTAGTGACATCACTGGTTCGTCGCGGTTTAGTGATATTACTGGCTCTTCCCGGGTCAGTGACATCACTGGCTTGTCTCAGGTCAGTGACATCACCGGCTCGTTGCGGTTTAGTGACATCACTGGTTCGTCGCGGTTTAGTGATATTACTGGCTCTTCCCGGGTCAGTGACATCACCGGCTCGCCGCGGTTTAGTGACATCACTGGCTCGTCGCGGGTCAGTGACATCGGGCGCCCGGCATTATTTCTGGAGGAATGGGTAATTACCGCCCCCATGTTGGGTGCACTGTGACTACACCGTAATGTTGTGAAAGAGAACCTGTCACTGGGAACTACATCCTATTACTACACAGCAGCCATTTCTAGGACCCCCAACCCCCCTCATACAGGTCAGAGGTTAGCCCCGCCTTCCCCTGGGCCTCCCACAATACAATGCAAGGTGGACTCGGTGACACATGGAGGTCTGTCATGTGACATTGTGTGTATGAGGGGGGGGGGGGGGGGTCCATCAAATCTCTATACTTCACACTCTCTCTACTCGGGGAGAATTCATCATCTCTAATATAAATCTGTGTTTGCTCCGCCCACACCTGGACACGTCTGATCACAGCTTCCGACAGTGCCTTACCTCTGCTGTGAATGCGCTCACACAGTTCCTGCACCCGGCGGTGCAGCTTGCTGGAGGTCTCTAGGACCCAGGACACGGCTCTCTTACTGAACTCCATGCGTTCTTGTAGCTGCAGGTCGATCTCCTCAGGCGTGCTGCTGGCAAGCGTAGCCAGGAAGTTCAGAGAGGATTCTGGGAGCGATCCGGGGGGTTCCGGTGCTGGGGGGACGGCGGGAGGTGCGGGGGGGTCTGCAGGGATGAAAGGAGGGAGCTAAGAGCCGGAAACAAGACCGGGAGTGATGCAACAATCCACCTCCAATCACATGTACTACACACAGCGGGCTCCGCCTCCAATCACATGTACTACACACAGCGGGCTCCGCCTCCAATCATACCGCCCCCAATAAACGTACTACACACAGCAGGCTCCGCCTCCAATCACATGTACTACACACAGCAGGCTCCGCCTCCAATCACATGTACTACACACAGCGGGCTCCGCCTCCAATCACATGTACTACACACAGCAGGCTCCGCCTCCAATCACATGTACTACACACAGCGGGCTCCGCCTCCAATCACACTGCCCCCAATAACGTACTACACACAGCAGGCCCCGCCCCCAATAACGTACCACACACAGCGGGCTCCGCCTCCAATCACATGTACTACACACAGCGGGCTCCGCCTCCAATCATACCGCCCCCAATAAACGTACTACACACAGCAGGCTCCGCCTCCAATCACATGTACTACACACAGCGGGCTCCGCCTCCAATCACATGTACTACACACAGCAGGCTCCGCCTCCAATCACATGTACTACACACAGCGGGCTCCGCCTCCAATCACATGTACTACACACAGCTGGCTCCGCCTCCAATCACATGTACTACACACAGCAGGCTCCGCCTCCAATCACATGTACTACACACAGCGGGCTCCGCCTCCAATCACATGTACTACACACAGCGGGCTCCGCCTCCAATCACATGTACTACACACAGCAGGCTCCGCCTCCAATCACATGTACTACACACAGCGGGCTCCGCCTCCAATCACATGTACTACACACAGCAGGCTCCGCCTCCAATCACATGTACTACACACAGCGGGCTCCGCCTCCAATCACATGTACTACACACAGCGGGCTCCGCCTCCAATCACATGTACTACACACAGCGGGCTCCGTCTCCAATCACATGTACTACACACAGCTGGCTCCGCCTCCAATCACATGTACTACACACAGCGGGCTCCGTCTCCAATCACATGTACTACACACAGCAGGCTCCGCCTCCAATAACGTACTACACACAGCGGGCTCCGCCTCCAATCACATGAACTACACACAGCAGGCTCCGCCTCCAATAACGTACTACACACAGCAGGCTCCTCCCCCAATAACGTACTACACACAGCGGGCTCCGCCTCCAATCACATGTACTACACACAGCGGGCTCCGCCTCCAACCATCCCATCCCCCATTACCTTTACTGTCAGTCTCCTCTGGGGCCTGGGGGTCCTCTGCTACAGCATGGCTCTCCTTTGGCTCCTCCTTCTCCTCTGGGGCCACAGGCTGGGGGGGTGGCGGCTCATTATCAGAACGCTTTAACAAGAGCTGCACATTCTCATCTAACTGAGGAGAGAGAAGAGCAATGTGTTCAGGAAGAGGCCTCAGAGCGGGGAGAACGGGGTCAGAGCAGGGTCAGAGCGGGGAGAACGGGGTCAGAGCGGGGAGAACGGGGTCAGAGCGGGGAGAACGGGGTCAGAGCGGGGAGAACGGGGTCAGAGCGGGGAGAACGGGGTCAGAGCACGGAGAGCGGGGAGAACGGGGTCAGAGCGGGGAGAGCGGGGTCAGAGCAGGGGAGAACTGGGTCAGAGCGGGGAGAACTGGGTCAGAGCAGGGGAGAACTGGGTCAGAGCAGGGGAGAACTGGGTCAGAGCGGGGAGAACTGGGTCAGAGCAGGGGAGAACTGGGTCAGAGCAGGGGAGAACTGGGTCAGAGCAGGGGAGAACTGGGTCAGAGCAGGGGAGAACTGGGTCAGAGCAGGGGAGAACTGGGTCAGAGCAGGGGAGAACTGGGTCAGAGCAGGGGAGAACTGGGTCAGAGCAGGGGAGAACTGGGTCAGAGCAGGGGAGAACTGGGTCAGAGCAGGGGAGAACTGGCTGGGAGAACAGGGTCATGGGTCAGAGTAGGGAGAACAGGGTCAGAGCAGGGGGAACAGGGTCAGAGCGGGGAGAACAGGGTCAGAGCAGGGGAGAACTGGGTCAGAGCAGGGGAGAACTGGGTCAGAGCAGGGGAGAACTGGCTGGGAGAACAGGGTCATGGGTCAGAGTAGGGAGAACAGGGTCAGAGCGGGGAGAACAGGGTCAGAGCGGGGAGAACAGGGTCAGAGCAGGGGAGAACAGGGTCAGAGCAGGGGAGAACAGGGTCAGAGCGGGGAGAACAGGGTCAGAGCGGGGAGAACAGGGTCAGAGCGGGGAGAACAGGGTCAGAGCGGGGAGAACAGGGTCAGAGCGGGGAGAACAGGGTCAGAGCGGGGAGAACAGGGTCAGAGCGGGGAGAACAGGGTCAGAGCGGGGAGAACAGGGTCAGAGCGGGGAGAACAGGGTCAGAGCGGGGAGAACAGGGGAGAACTGGGTCAGAGCAGGGGAGAACTGGGTCAGAGCAGGGGAGAACTGGGTCAGAGCAGGGGAGAACTGGGTCAGAGCAGGGTCAGAGCGGGGAGAACTGGGTCAGAGCGGGGAGAACTGGGTCAGAGCGGGGAGAACAGGGTCAGAGCAGGGGAGAACAGGGTCAGAGCAGGGGAGAACAGGGTCAGAGCAGGGGAGAACAGGGTCAGAGCAGGGGAGAACAGGGTCAGAGCAGGGGAGAACAGGGTCAGAGCAGGGGAGAACAGGGTCAGAGCAGGGGAGAACAGGGTCAGAGCAGGGGAGAACAGGGTCAGAGCAGGGGAGAACAGGGTCAGAGCAGGGGAGAACTGGGTCAGAGCAGGGGAGAACTGGCTGGGAGAACAGGGTCATGGGTCAGAGTAGGGAGAACAGGGTCAGAGCGGGGAGAACAGGGTCAGAGCGGGGAGAACAGGGTCAGAGCGGGGAGAACAGGGTCAGAGCAGGGGAGAACAGGGTCAGAGCAGGGGAGAACAGGGTCAGAGCGGGGAGAACAGGGTCAGAGCGGGGAGAACAGGGTCAGAGCGGGGAGAACAGGGTCAGAGCGGGGAGAACAGGGTCAGAGCGGGGAGAACAGGGTCAGAGCGGGGAGAACAGGGTCAGAGCAGGGGAGAACAGGGTCAGAGCAGGGGAGAACAGGGTCAGAGCAGGGGAGAACAGGGTCAGAGCAGGGGAGAACAGGGTCAGAGCAGGGGAGAACAGGGTCAGAGCAGGGGAGAACAGGGTCAGAGCAGGGGAGAACAGGGTCAGAGCAGGGGAGAACAGGGTCAGAGCAGGGGAGAACAGGGTCAGAGCAGGGGAGAACAGGGTCAGAGCAGGGGAGAACGGGGTCAGAGCAGGGGAGAACGGGGTCAGAGCAGGGGAGAACAGGGTCAGAGCAGGGGAGAACGGGGTCAGAGCAGGGGAGAACGGGGTCAGAGCAGGGGAGAACGGGGTCAGAGCAGGGGAGAACGGGGTCAGAGCAGGGGAGAACGGGGTCAGAGCAGGGGAGAACGGGGTCAGAGCAGGGGAGAACGGGGTCAGAGCAGGGGAGAACGGGGTCAGAGCAGGGGAGAACGGGGTCAGAGCAGGGGAGAACGGGGTCAGAGCAGGGGAGAACGGGGTCAGAGCAGGGGAGAACGGGGTCAGAGCAGGGGAGAACGGGGTCAGAGCGGGGAGAACTGGGTCAGAGCGGGGAGAACTGGGTCAGAGCGGGGAGAACTGGGTCAGAGCGGGGAGAACTGGGTCAGAGCAGGGGAGAACTGGGTCAGAGCAGGGAGAACTGGGTGGGAGAACAGGGTCAGAGCAGGGGAGAACAGGGTCAGAGCAGGGAGAACAGGGGGAGAGCAGGGAGAACAGGGAGAACAGGGTCATGGGTCAGAGCTGGGGGAACAGGGTCAGAGCTGGGGGAACAGGGTCAGAGCTGGGGGAACAGGGTCAGAGCTGGGGGAACAGGGTCAGAGCTGGGGGAACAGGGTCAGAGCTGGGGGAACAGGGTCAGAGCTGGGGGAACAGGGTCAGAGCTGGGGGAACAGGGTCAGAGCTGGGGGAACAGGGTCAGAGCTGGGGGAACAGGGTCAGAGCTGGGGGAACAGGGTCAGAGCTGGGGGAACAGGGTCAGAGCTGGGGGAACAGGGTCAGAGCTGGGGGAACAGGGTCAGAGCTGGGGGAACAGGGTCAGAGCTGGGGGAACAGGGTCAGAGCTGGGGGAACAGGGTCAGAGCTGGGGGAACAGGGTCAGAGCTGGGGGAACAGGGTCAGAGCAGGGAGAACTGGGTCAGAGCAGGGAGAACTGGGTCAGAGCAGGGAGAACTGGGTCAGAGCAGGGAGAACTGGCTGGGAGAACAGGGAGAACTGGCTGGGAGAACTGGCTGGGAGAACAGGGAGAACTGGCTGGGAGAACAGGGAGAACTGGCTGGGAGAACAGGGAGAACTGGCTGGGAGAACAGGGAGAACTGGCTGGGAGAACAGGGAGAACTGGGTCAGAGCAGGGAGAACTGGCTGGGAGAACAGGGTCAGAGCAGGGGAGAACTGGGTCAGAGCAGGGAGAACTGGGTGGGAGAACAGGGTCAGAGCAGGGGAGAACAGGGGGAGAGCAGGGAGAACAGGGTCATGGGTCAGAGCAGGGGGAACAGGGTCAGAGCAGGGGGAACAGGGTCAGAGCAGGGGGAACAGGGTCAGAGCAGGGGGAACAGGGTCAGAGCAGGGGGAACAGGGTCAGAGCAGGGGGAACAGGGTCAGAGCTGGGGGAACAGGGTCAGAGCTGGGGGAACAGGGTCAGAGCAGGGGGAACAGGGTCAGAGCAGGGGGAACAGGGTCAGAGCAGGGGGAACAGGGTCAGAGCAGGGGGAACAGGGTCAGAGCAGGGGGAACAGGGTCAGAGCAGGGGGAACAGGGTCAGAGCAGGGGGAACAGGGTCAGAGCAGGGGGAACAGGGTCAGAGCAGGGGGAACAGGGTCAGAGCAGGGGGAACAGGGTCAGAGCAGGGGGAACAGGGTCAGAGCAGGGGGAACAGGGTCAGAGCAGGGGGAACAGGGTCAGAGCAGGGGGAACAGGGTCAGAGCAGGGAGAACTGGGTCAGAGCAGGGAGAACTGGGTCAGAGCAGGGAGAACTGGGTCAGAGTGGGTCAGAGCAGGGGAGAACAGGGTCAGAGCAGGGGAGAACAGGGTCAGAGCAGGGGAGAACAGGGTCAGAGCAGGGGAGAACAGGGTCAGAGCAGGGGAGAACAGGGTCAGAGCAGGGGAGAACAGGGTCAGAGCAGGGGAGAACAGGGTCAGAGCAGGGGAGAACAGGGTCAGAGCAGGGGAGAACAGGGTCAGAGCAGGGGGAACAGGGTCAGAGCAGGGAGAGCAGGGAGAACAGGGTCATGGGTCAGAGCAGGGGGAACAGGGTCAGAGCAGGGGGAACAGGGTCAGAGCAGGGAGAACAGGGTCATTCCTTCATAAATTAGCCCATAGTTCAGCACCTACAATCCCCGCTCTGACTGAGATCTGTCAGATGTTGGTGCTGCACCTACCCGGCTCCAGTATCGGTTGACGATGAGCAGAGTGGCGTCATCGGTGGCCTGTCTCTTCTCCAGCTTCTCGATCTTCTCCCGGAGCTCGTCCTCAAACCCCTGCCGCTGCTCCAGCCGCTCCGCCAGCTTCTTGTTCTTAAATTGCAGAACCTTCATATCCATCTCCTCCTGAAGGGGGCAGAATGAATGAAAATCCAGGTTAGACTTGTTTTTCAGAAGTCTTTCAGGACAGCACCTGAGATAGTGACTCCTCCCACTGGAACACAGGCAACGCCTTCTTCCTCCAGATCTTCAAAGGGAGGCACCTCCCTACCACCCCTCAGTTTTTGTGTTTCCTCCGGCCCGGAGGGAACATCTTATAGAAGGGGAGTCAGGATCTCTTGGGTGCTCCTGAAAGACGGGGCTCCTATTTTTTCCTCCTTAGAGACCCTCTGTCCTCCAGTCCTACCCAGCAGCGGTAGCATCTCGGGCTCCTTCTCCCCTTGGTGCTCGGTGAGAGCTGGAGATCCGGTGGCCTGCACGGTGCTGGAGGCAGCGGTGTGCATGTGTATTTCCGCTTCTGGTCCAGTACAGTGGCACTGAGGGAGTCCGGCAGGGAAATGTAAAGCCACGAGTGGAGCGCTGCACACCCGCCATGGAGGAGTCGGCACCTGCTGCGGTGGGGACAGGCACCAGTAAGGCTCAGGTAGGAGGCAATGGTTTATGCCTGCCTTTTTTCCTTTACCTGTGGTTTTGGTCTCTCTCTCTTTTTTACCCCCCCCCAGTAGCAAGGAGCCTGTCTGGGCACTGGAGGCTTACTGGTTTCTTCCTAGTGCACCTGTGTGGTGGTCCTTTAAAGCAGAGGCTGGGTCTCACCAAGGGTTCCCTGGTTTTTCTTCCTTTTTTATCTTCTCTCATAAGCCACAAGCTCTGACCCGGCAAAAAGAGATGTCCTTTCTGCAGGGCCAAGATGGGAAAGAATTGGAAGAAAGCCTAATGCAGTACTTGCATCACTTCTTTAGTTAGGGAGGAATCGGCTTCTGTTTGTGATGACCTGGTTGCCTCTGTAAAGAAGGGACTAAATGCCACGATTTAGACCTTTCGTGATTCATTAATTAATCCGGCTGCTAGTCGTCAATCCACTTCAGAGTCTTCCCAGGGTTCACTTCCTATCCCGGTGTTTGAAACTATCTGAAGGCCCTTTAAACAGGGAAGAGCAGTCCCCCGCACCCTCCGATAAAGACTCGGAAGAGGAGGGTGAGGAAGCTGAGGTGGCCCCCTCCAAATTTAAGGTATCCCTGGAAGAGGTGGATGGGCTTCTTAAAGCCATTCATGTTACTCTTGGCTTATGTGAAGAAAAGAAAGAATTATCTCTTCATGACCACATGTATGCAGGGTTAAACGAACCTAAGGGGGCGGACTTTCCCGGTTCATTCGATCATTTCCGATGCCATTAAAAAAAAAGAATGGCAGGATCCGGAGAAAAAAGCCCATCCTTTTGAGGACCTCTCTGCAGTTTGGAACAAGATGCCCAGGTTGGATGCTGCTTTTTCCCAGGTCTCGAGATCTGCCTTTTGAAGACATGGGGGTTCTAAAGGATCCAATGGATAAAACGTATGGATCTTTTGCTCAAAGGGTCGTGGAAATCAGTCATGAGCAATTTAAAGCCAACTATGGCCACAACATGTGTTCCCAGGAATCTGGATTAACCAGCTAAAGTCTCATATAGTGGCAGGTTCTCCCAAACGAGATTTTAGATTCTTTTTCTACCCTGTCCTCTGCAGTGGCTTACATAGCAGTTGCTTAAGCTGAAGCAATTAAAATGTCGGCTAGATCAGCAGCCTTGACAAATGCTGCGAGAAGAGCTTTATGGGTAAAGACCTGGCCGGGTGACACAGCGTCAAAGAGCAAACCTTGTGGGATTCCCTTTATGGCTGACCACCTTTTTGGCCCTGATCTAGATAATATTCTAGCCAGGACTGCCGATAAGAAAAGGTCCTTCCCGTTCCCGGTCAAAAAGAAAAAGCAGCCTCCAAAACGTCTTTTTCGACCTCAAAAAGCTCAGGAGCAAGACAGCAAGTTTCAGGGGAGAAGGAAAAATTGGTCCAGGCAAAAGGTAAGGGCGGAATCCTTTTCCGTCCTTCTACACAAGCCAAAAACCCCCAATGACTTGACCCTGCGGGTGGGCGGAAGGCTACAAAAGTTCCTTCCACAGTGGTCTGGGATAACGTCAAATCAGTTTATTCTGACCACTCTCTCACAGGGCTACACAGTGGCGTTTACCGAAAGCCCCCCAAAGAGGTTTTTGGTGACGAATACCCCAAAGGATCCAGTAAAAGCCATGGCCACGAAGTCCTCTCTAGAGGAACTGATGCAGCAGGATGTGGTGATCCAAGTGCCATCAAAAGAACGGCAGGAGGGATTCTATTCTCATGTCTTCCCGGTAAGAAAACCAACAGGGAGATTCCGATTGATTCTCAATCTAAAGCCTCTGAACAAATCCATCAAATACAGAAGGTTCAAGATGGACTCGATTTTTTTTCAGTCAGAAATCTGCTGACTCCATGTTGTTTCATGGCGTCAATAGATTTAAAGGACGCATATCTGCATATCCTGATCTCGCCCCAGTCCCAGATGTATCTCAGGTTGGCGGTACTTTTCACCAAGGTGATGGCAGAAGCTTTATCTCTGCTTCGTCTTCAGGGAATCGCAGTAATTCCTTATTTAGACGATCTGCTATTTTTCGTCCCCTCAAGAGAATTGCAGAGCAACTTAAAGGGGTTGTAAAGTTATTATTTTTTTTTTTTTTTTAAATAACAAACATGTTATACTTACCTTCACTGTGCAGCTCGTTCTGCACAGAGTGGCCCCGAACCTGGTCTTCTGGGGTCCCTCGGCGGCTGTTTCAGCTCCTCCCCGCAAGCATTTACCACCTTCATGCGAGCTCCCTCGCACGGTGGTGAGTGCTTGCGGGCGCGCTCCCGTGATACAGCCGGCGGCTATAGCCGCTCGCTGTATCACTCGGCCCCGCCCCCCGGCGCGCCGCGTCATCGGATGTGATTGACAGCAGCGCGAGCCAATGGCTGCACTGCTTTCAATCCATCCACTGCAGCCAATCAGCGACCAGGCTGAGCTGCAATGAAGCTGACGAGGACGAGGAGCGAAGATTCGAGGCGTCAGGTAAGTAAAAACGGGGGGCCTGGGGGCGGCGGTACTGTCAAAAGTTTTTTCACCTTAATGCATAGAATGCATTAAGGTGAAAAAATTTTTACCTTTACAACCCCTTTAAACAGAGCACGCAACCATTTGGTGTCTCTGGGATGGATTCTAAACCTTCAAAAATCTTCCCTGAACCAGTCTCAGGAGATTTGTTTTCTGGGTTATCTATTCAATTCTGTGGATCAAAAAATCTTCCCCCCCCAGAGAAAAAGGACAAGAGTCACTATGTGGTGTCAGTACTGCAGACCAACCAGCAGCTAACGATAAGACAGGTTATGTCGGCTTTGGGAGTACTGACTTCAACAAAGAGACTGCATTTCAGGTGCCCGCAGGCTTTTCTCCTGAGGTCATGGGAATCACAATTTGGGATCCCTAGACACAAAGGTGAAGATTCCAATTCAGGTGAAGAGGTCACTATGGTGGTGGAAGAGGCAGGAGATCCTAGAAAAAGGTTTAGTCTGGTCTTTTCCAGTCGAAAAAAAGACTGACAACCGATGCCAGCTCTTGGGGTTGGAAAAGAACTTCACTCAGGGAAGTTGGTCCAAGAAGAAGGCAACAAGGTCCTCAAACTGGAGAGAGCTCAAGGTGATCGCTTTATCTCTGGTAACATTTGCTCAGGATCTTCGTTTACACCATATTCAGGTACTAACGGACACGGCGGTGGCTTATCTAAACAGGCGGGGGGGGGGCACAAGGAGCAAGTCCTTGCAAGCACTAGTTATGGAAATTCTTTGGTGGGCAGAAGAACACTTGCTGTCTGTCAGCAATCCACTTAAAGGGGAACCCTGAACAGAGTGGTGGATTTCCTGAGCAGGAATCCCATTCAAGAAGCAATGATTGCTGATAGGTGGGGGCAGCCAGACGTGGACCTGTTTGCCTCAAAGGAGAATGCTCAGGTTCCTCAATTCTTTTCCCTAAGCAATCAAGACAGGTCAGTAGGGACAGACGCATTGGCCTATACATGGAAATTTCATTATTGCTATGCTTTCCCCCCATTCCAGTTAATGCCGTTAATATTGAGGTAAATTCAAAAGGAAAATGGTACCAGTCATCTTAATCACGCCCTTTTGGCCAAAAACTGCCTGGTTTTCAACCATTCTGGGAATGCCAATCAAACCTTGTTGGCATCTACCCCTCAGGCACGATCTATGAATACAAGGCCCAGTAAATCACCCAGAGGTGGCCAGTCTGGCTCTCGCATCCTGGTATCTGAGGAGCAGCTCCTAAACAGCAAGGGGTTTTCCAACCGGTTGATTGTGACACTAATATCAAGTATAAAAAAGGTAACAAAGGACATTAATACCAAAGTCTGGAAAGTTTATAATACTTGGTGTAATTCATCTGCCCGAGACCCAGCGAGCCTTGTTTCCATTCTAGAGTTTTTACAGGATGGAGCAGATAAGGGACTAGCGGTCAGTACCGTGAAGATTCAGTTTGCTGCGCTAGCATTGTTCTTAGAAAAATCAGTGGCCTCGGATCCACTGGTAATCAGATTTATTAAAGCTCTTACAAGATCTAGGACCAGTACTAATCAAGGGTTTCCCTAGATGGGATCTATCCATAGTCCTACAGTCCCTAACAAAGAGTCCTTTTGAGCCTTTGGAAGAAGCACCTCTCAGGTATCTTACTTTTAAGACCGTGTTCCTGGTTGCCATTGTCTCTACACGCAGGATCAGTGAGCTAAACGCTCTATTAAGGAACCTTCTTATCTATATTTCCGGATAGAGTTCTACTAAAGGACAGACCCGAAATTCTTCCCGAAGGTAACTTCCGTGCAGAATTGTGCTCAAGACATTGTACTTCCAACCTTCTGCCCAGCAGGGGAGGAGGAGACCTTTCTCCACATGTTCGATGTCAAGAGGACTTTATTGTGTTACTTGGAAAAGACAAAGGTCTTTAGACCTTCAGATTCATGATTTGTTCTTTAGAAAAGGTTGCCAGGCTTCTAAAGTTTCTTTACCCAGATGCTGAAATGACCCATTTCAGAGGCATATTGGCATGCAGGTTTGTCTCCACCAGCGGGAATCTGGGCACACTCAACCACTCAACCAGAGCACCGGCGGCCACTTGGGCAGAGAGAGATGGTGCCACCCCTGAACAGATTTGCAAGGCGGCAACATGGTGAAGTTTCCACACGTTCGTGAAACATTACAGGCTGGACCTCACATCTGCCAGCGATCAGGCGTTTGGCAGAAAGGTCCTGCAGGCTGTTGTCCCACCCTGAGGGGGTAAATCTCTGTTATCCTCTCAGATGCCGTCCTGAAAGACGCCTTGAGAAAAACCAACTCAGACTCACCGGGGACTTGTTTTCCAGAAGTCTTTCAGGACAGCAACATCCCGCCCTATTGGTTCTGATGTACTAAGCTGTGACTAATGTATGTGTTCCAGCCGGGGCCGGAGGTTCTCTTCTACAACCGAGGGGTGCTAGGGAGGTGCCTCCCTTTAAAGATCTGGAGGAAGAAGGCGTTTCCTGTGGTCCGGTGGAGGAGTCACTATCTCTCAGGTGCTGTCCTGAAAGACACCTTGGGAAAAAAATGACTCCGTACCCATCGTCCCTACAGGTGTGTCCGACCTCCCGCACAGCGACCCTCCCCACAGTGCCCCCCCCCTACTGTACCCCACACAGCCACCCCCCCCAGTGCCCCCCCCCACTGTGCCCCACACAGCCACCCCCCCCCCCCAGTGCCCCCCCCCACAGCGACCCTCCCCACTGTGCCCACACAGCGACCCTCCCCACAGTGCCCCCCCCCCACTGTGCCCCACACAGCGACCCTCCCCACAGTGCCCCCCCCCCCCCCCCACTGTGCCCCACACAGCGACCCTCCCCACAGTGCCCCCCCCCCCCACTGTGCCCCACACAGCGACCCTCCCCACAGTGCCCCCCCCCCCCACTGTGCCCCACACAGCGACCCTCCCCACAGTGCTCCCCCACTGTGCCCCCCCCACTGACCCTCCCCACAGTGCCCCACACAGAGACCCCCCCCCCACAGTGCCCCATACACAGACCCTCACCCCCACACAGCGACCCTCCCCACAGTGCCCCCCCCCCCCCCACTGTGCCCCACACAGCGACCCTCCCCACAGTGCCCCCCCCCCCCCACTGTGCCCCACACAGCGACCCTCCCCACAGTGCCCCCCCCCCCCACTGTGCCCCACACAGCGACCCTCCCCACAGTGCTCCCCCACTGTGCCCCCCCCACTGACCCTCCCCACAGTGCCCCACACAGAGACCCCCCCCCACAGTGCCCCATACACAGACCCTCACCCCCACACAGCGACCCTCCCCACAGTGCCCCCCCCCCCCCCCCACTGTGCCCCACACAGCGACCCTCCCCACAGTGCCCCCCCCCCCACTGTGCCCCACACAGCCACCCCCCCAGTGCCCCCCCCCCACAGCGACCCTCCCCACTGTGCCCCACACAGCGACCCTCCCCACAGTGCCCCCCCCCCCCACTGTGCCCCACACAGCGACCCTCCCCACAGTGCTCCCCCACTGTGCCCCCCCCACTGACCCTCCCACAGTGCCCCACACAGAGACCCCCCCCCACAGTGCCCCATACACAGACCCTCACCCCCACACAGCGACCCTCCCCACAGTGCCCCCCCCCCCCCCCACTGTGCCCCACACAGCGACCCTCCCCACAGTGCCCCCCCCCCCCACTGTGCCCCACACAGCCACCCCCCCCAGTGCCCCCCCCCCACAGCGACCCTCCCACTGTGCCCCACACAGCGACCCTCCCCACAGTGCCCCCCCCCCCCCACTGTGCCCCACACAGCGACCCTCCCCACAGTGCTCCCCCACTGTGCCCCCCCACTGACCCTCCCCACAGTGCCCCACACAGAGACCCCCCCCCACAGTGCCCCATACAGAGACCCTCACCCCCACACAGCGACCCTCCCCCCCCCTATGTGCCCCACACAGCGACCCTCCACCACACAGCGACCCCCCCCCCCCCACTGTGCCCCACACAGAGACCCTCACCACACAGCAACCCTCCCCCCCCACTGTGCCCACACAGCGACCCTCCCCCACACACTGTGACCCCCACAGTGCCCCCCACTGTGCCCCACACAGCGACCCTCCCCCACACACTGTGACCCCCACAGTGCCCCCCACTGTGCCCCACACAGCGACCCTCCCCACACACTGTGACCCCCACAGTGCCCCCCACTGTGCCCCACACAGCGACCCTCCCCCACACACTGTGACCCCCACAGTGCTCCCCCCCACACTGTGCCACACACACACACACACACACACACACACACACACACACAGCAACCCCCCACTGTGCCCCACAGCAACCCCCCCCACACTGCACACAGCACCTTTCCCGCACTGTGCCAGGCACTCCATACAGCACCCCCCTACCCTGTGCCCAACATTGCACACAGCACCACCTGGCAGTAGTCAGCCATTGTCCGTGTACTGACCGTAGAAGAGATTCCTCCCAGGCGGATCGGCTCGATGAGGGTAGTCGGGGTCTTTTCTTCATGGTTGGGTTCTTCTCCGAAGGACCAGCACCCCCATCCCCCGCTGATCTCTTACTGCCGGCCCCAGACATGGTGGTCCTCTATGAGGGGTCCGCTATGAGGGGTCCGCTATGAGGGGTCCGCTATGAGGGGTCCGCTATGAGGGGTCCTCTCCACATAGGAAACACATTTACTGACACAATCTGAGATGATCGAATCACCTGGAAAAAGAATCAGAAGAGACATCACTGACCCTGAGCAAGCCACACCCCCCCCAATCTACATCCCGCCCTCATAATCATCTCCCCGCCTTCCGTCCCAATCTCCTCCCCTCTCCCAATCACCTCCCCACTGATCTGCATCCCGCCCTCATCATCATCCCCCCGCCTCCCATCCTCACCTCCCCATCACTGCCCCGCCTCCCGTCCCAATCACCTCCCCACTGATCTACATCCCCGCCTCCCATCCTCACCTCCCCATCACTGCCCCGCCTCCCGTCCCAATCACCTCCCCACTGATCTACATCCCCGCCTCCCATCCTCACCTCCCCATCACTGCCCCGCCTCCCGTCCCAATCTCCTCCCCACTGATCTACATCCCCGCCTCCCATCCTCACCTCCCCATCACTGCCCCGCCTCCCGTCCCAATCACCTCCCCACTGATCTACATCCCCGCCTCCCATCCTCACCTCCCCATCACTGCCCCGCCTCCCGTCCCAATCTCCTCCCCCCTCCCAATAACCTCCCCACTGATCTACATCCCCGCCCTCATCATCATCTCCCCGCCTCCCATCCTCACTTCCCCGCCTCCCATCCCAATCACCTCCCCACTGATCTACATCCCCGCCCTCATCATCATCTCCCCCCTCCCATCCTCACCTCCCCATCACTGCCCCGCCTCCCGTCCCAATCTCCTCCCCACTGATCTACATCCCCGCCCTCATCATCATCTCCCCCCTCCCATCCTCACCTCCCCATCACTGCCCCGCCTCCAGTCCCAATCTCCTCCCCACTGATCTACATCCCCGCCCTCATCATCATCTCCCCCCTCCCATCCTCACCTCCCCATCACTGCCCCGCCTCCCGTCCCAATCTCCTCCCCACTGATCTACATCCCCGCCCTCATCATCATCTCCCCCCTCCCATCCTCACCTCCCCATCACTGCCCCGCCTCCCGTCCCAATCTCCTCCCCACTGATCTACATCCCCGCCCTCATCATCATCATCTCCCCCCTCCCATTCTCACTTCCCCATCACTGCCCCGCCTCCTGTCCCAATCTCCTCCCCACTGATCTACATCCCCGCCCTCATCATCATCTCCCCCCTCCCATCCTCACCTCCCCATCACTGCCCCGCCTCCAGTCCCAATCTCCTCCCCACTGATCTACATCCCCGCCCTCATCATCATTTCCCCCCTCCCATTCTCACCTCCCCATCACTGCCCCGCCTCCCGTCCCAATCACCTCCCCACTGATCTACATCCCCGCCCTCATCATCATCTCCCCCCTCCCATCCTCACCTCCCCATCACTGCCCCGCCTCCCGTCCCAATCTCCTCCCCACTGATCTACATCCCCGCCCTCATCATCATCTCCCCCCTCCCATCCTCACCTCCCCATCACTGCCCCGCCTCCCGTCCCAATCTCCTCCCCACTGATCTACATCCCCGCCCTCATCATCATCTCCCCCCTCCCATCCTCACTTCCCCATCACTGCCCCGCCTCCAGTCCCAATCTCCTCCCCACTGATCTACATCCCCGCCCTCATCATCATCTCCCCCCTCCCATCCTCACCTCCCCATCACTGCCCCGCCTCCAGTCCCAATCTCCTCCCCACTGATCTACATCCCCGCCCTCATCATCATTTCCCCCCTCCCATTCTCACCTCCCCATCACTGCCCCGCCTCCCGTCCCAATCTCCTCCCCACTGATCTACATCCCGCCCTCATCATCATCTCCCCGCCTCCCATCCTCACTGCCCCGCCTCCCATCCCAATCACCTCCCCACTGATCTACATCCCCACCCTCATCATCATCTCCCCCCTCCCATCCTCACCTCCCCATCACTGCCCCGCCTCCCGTCCCAATCTCCTCCCCACTGATCTACATCCCCGCCCTCATCATCATTTCCCCCCTCCCATCCTCACCTCCCCATCACTGCCCCGCCTCCCGTCCCAATCACCTCCCCACTGATCTGCATCCCGCCCTCATCATCATCTCCCCGCCTCCCGTCCTCACCTCCCCATCACTGCCCCGCCTCCAGTGCCAATCACCTCCCCACTGATCTACATCCCCGCCTCCCATCCTCACCTCCCCATCACTGCCCCGCCTCCCATCCCAATCTCCGCCCCCCAATCACCTCCCCACTGATCTACATCGCCGCCTCCCATCCTCACCTCCCCATCACTGCCCCGCCTCCCATCCCAATCTCCTCCCCCCCTCCCAATCACCTCCCCACTGATCTACATCCCCGCCTCCCATCCTCACCCCCCCATCACTGCCCCGCCTCCCATCCCAATCTCCTCCCCACTGATCTACATCGCCGCCTCCCATCCTCACCTCCCCATCACTGCCCCGCCTCCCATCCCAATCTCCTCCCCCCCTCCCAATCACCTCCCCACTGATCTACATCCCCGCCTCCCATCCTCACCCCCCCCATCACTGCCCCGCCTCCCATCCCAATCTCCTCCCCACTGATCTACATCCCCGCCTCCCATCCTCACCCCCCCCATCACTGCCCCGCCTCCCATCCCAATCTCCTCCCCACTGAACTAAATCGCCCCCTCCCATCCTCACCTCCCCATCACTGCCCCACCTCCCATCCCAAACTCCTCCCCCCTCCCAATCACCTCCCCACTGATCTACATCCCCGCCTCCCATCCTCACCTCCCCATCACTGCCCCGCCTCCCATCCCAATCTCCCCCCCCCCCCAATCACCTCCCCACTGATCTACATCCCCTCCTCCCATCCTCACCTCCCCATCACTGCCCCGCCTCCCGTCCCAATCTCCTCCCCCCTCCCAATAACCTCCCCACTGATCTACATCCCCGCCCTCATCATCATCTCCCCGCCTCCCATCCTCACTTCCCCGCCTCCCATCCCAATCACCTCCCCACTGATCTACATCCCGCCCTCATCATCATCTCCCCCCTCCCATCCTCACCTCCCCATCACTGCCCCGCCTCAACTCCAATCTCCTCCCCCGTCCCAATCTCCTCCCCACTGATCTACATCCCCGCCCTCATCATCATCTCCCCGCCTCCCGTCCTTACCTCCCCATCACTGCCCCGCCTCCCGTCCCAATCTCCTCCCCCCCTCCCAATCACCTCCACACTGATCTACATCGCCGCCTCCCATCCTCACCTCCCCATCACTGCCCCGCCTCCCATCCCAATCACCTCCCCACTGATCTACATCCCGCCCTCATCATCATCTCCCCCCTCCCATCCTCACCTCCCCATCACTGCCCCGCCTCCCGTCCCAATCTCCTCCCCACTGATCTACATCCCCGCCCTCATCATCATCTCCCCCCTCCCATCCTCACCTCCCCATCACTGCCCCGCCTCCCGTCCCAATCTCCTCCCCACTGATCTACATCCCCGCCCTCATCATCATCTCCCCCCTCCCATCCTCACTTCCCCATCACTGCCCCGCCTCCCGTCCCAATCTCCTCCCCACTGATCTACATCCCCGCCCTCATCATCATCTCCCCCCTCCCATCCTCACCTCCCCATCACTGCCCCGCCTCCCGTCCCAATCTCCTCCCCACTGATCTACATCCCCGCCCTCATCATCATTTCCCCCCTCCCATCCTCACCTCCCCATCACTGCCCCGCCTCCCGTCCCAATCTCCTCCCCACTGATCTACATCCCGCCCTCATCATCATCTCCCCGCCTCCCATCCTCACTGCCCCGCCTCCCATCCCAATCACCTCCCCACTGATCTACATCCCGCCCTCATCATCATCTCCCCCCTCCCATCCTCACCTCCCCATCACTGCCCCGCCTCCCGTCCCAATCACCTCCCCACTGATCTACATCCCCGCCCTCATCATCATTTCCCCCCTCCCATCCTCACCTCCCCATCACTGCCCCGCCTCCCGTCCCAATCACCTCCCCACTGATCTGCATCCCGCCCTCATCATCATCTCCCCGCCTCCCGTCCTCACCTCCCCATCACTGCCCCGCCTCCAGTCCCAATCTCCTCCCCACTGATCTACATCCCCGCCCTCATCATCATTTCCCCCCTCCCATCCTCACCTCCCCATCACTGCCCCGCCTCCCGTCCCAATCTCCTCCCCACTGATCTACATCCCCGCCCTCATCATCATTTCCCCCCTCCCATCCTCACCTCCCCATCACTGCCCCGCCTCCCGTCCCAATCACCTCCCCACTGATCTGCATCCCGCCTCCCATCCTCACCTCCCCATCACTGCCCCGCCTCCCATCCCAATCTCCTCCCCCCCTCCCAATCACCTCCCCACTGATCTACATCCCCGCCTCCCATCCTCACCCCCCCATCACTGCCCCGCCTCCCATCCCAATCTCCTCCCCACTGATCTACATCGCCGCCTCCCATCCTCACCTCCCCATCACTGCCCCGCCTCCCATCCCAATCTCCTCCCCCCCTCCCAATCACCTCCCCACTGATCTACATCCCCGCCTCCCATCCTCACCCCCCCATCACTGCCCCGCCTCCCATCCCAATCTCCTCCCCACTGATCTACATCCCCGCCTCCCATCCTCACCCCCCCCATCACTGCCCCGCCTCCCATCCCAATCTCCTCCCCACTGATCTACATCCCCGCCTCCCATCCTCACCTCCCCATCACTGCCCCGCCTCCCATCCCAATCTCCCCCCCCCCAATCACCTCCCCACTGATCTACATCCCCTCCTCCCATCCTCACCTCCCCATCACTGCCCCGCCTCCCGTCCCAATCTCCTCCCCCCTCCCAATCACCTCCCCACTGATCTGCATCCCGCCCTCATCATCTCCCCGCCTCCCATCCTCACCTCCCCATCACTGCCCCGCCTCCCGTCCCAATCACCTCCCCACTGATCTACATCCCCGCCTCCCATCCTCACCTCCCCATCACTGCCCCGCCTCCCGTCCCAATCTCCTCCCCCCTCCCAATAACCTCCCCACTGATCTACATCCCCGCCCTCATCATCATCTCCCCGCCTCCCATCCTCACTTCCCCGCCTCCCATCCCAATCACCTCCCCACTGATCTACATCCCGCCCTCATCATCATCTCCCCCCTCCCATCCTCACCTCCCCATCACTGCCCCGCCTCAACTCCAATCTCCTCCCCCGTCCCAATCTCCTCCCCACTGATCTACATCCCCGCCCTCATCATCATCTCCCCGCCTCCCGTCCTTACCTCCCCATCACTGCCCCGCCTCCCGTCCCAATCTCCTCCCCCCCTCCCAATCACCTCCCCACTGATCTACATCCCCGCCTCCCATCCTCACCCCCCCATCACTGCCCCGCCTCCCGTCCCAATCTCCTCCCCACTGATCTACATCCCCGCCTCCCATCCTCACCTCCCCATCACTGCCCTGCCTCCCGTCCCAATCTCCTCCCCCCTCCCAATCACCTCCACACTGATCTACATCGCCGCCTCCCATCCTCACCTCCCCATCACTGCCCCGCCTCCCGTCCCAATCTCCTCCCCACTAATCTACATCCCCGCCCTCATCATCATCTCCCCCCTCCCATCCTCACCTCCCCATCACTGCATCACTGCCCCGCCTCAACTCCAATCTCCTCCCCCGTCCCAATCTCCTCCCCACTGATCTACATCCCCGCCCTCATCATCATCTCCCCGCCTCCCATCCTCACTTCCCCATCACTGCCCCGCCTCCCATCCCAATCTCCTCCCCCCCTCCCAATCCCCTCCCCCCCGGTCTACATCCCCGCCTCCCATCCTCACCTCCCCATCACTGCCCCGCCTCCCGTCCCAATCCCCCCCCCCCCATCACCTCCCCACTGATCTACATCGCCGCCTCCCATCCTCACCTCCCCATCACTGCCCCGCCTCCCATCCCAATCTCCTCCCCCCCTCCCAATCACCTCCCCACTGATCTACATCCCGCCCTCATCATCATCTCCCCGCCTCCCATCCTCACCCCCCCATCACTGCCCCGCCTCCCGTCCCAATCACCTCCCCACTGATCTACATCCCCGCCCTCATCATCACCTCCCCGCCTCCCATCCTCACCTCCCCATCACTGCCCCGCCTCCACTCCAATCTCCTCCCCCCCTCCCAATCACCTCCCCACTGATCTACATCGCCGCCTCCCATCCTCACCTCCCCATCACTGCCCCGCCTCCACTCCAATCTCCTCCCCCCCTCCCAATCTCCTCCCCACTAATCTACATCCCACCATCATCTCCCCGCCTCCCATCCTCACCTCCCCATCACTGCCCCGCCTCCCGTCCCAATCACCTCCCCACTGATCTACATCCCCGCCTCCCATCCTCACCTCCCCATCACTGCCCCGCCTCCCATCCCAATCTCCTCCCCCCTCCCAATCACCTCCCTACTGATCTGCATCCCCGCCCTCATCATCACCTCCCCGCCTCCCATCCTCACCTCCCCATCACTGCCCCGCCTCCTGTCCAAATCTCCTCCCCACTAATCTGCATCCCACCATCATCTCCCCGCCTCCCATCCTCACCTCCCCATCACTGCCCCGCCACCAGTCCCAATCTCCTCCCCCCCTCCCAATCACCTCCACACTGATCTACATCCCCGCCCTCATCATCATCTCCCCATCACTGCTCCGCCTCCCGTCCAAATCACCTCCCCCTGCCCGCCTCACACCTGTCCCTCTACATCCCCCCCGCCTCACACCTGTCCCTCTAAATCCCCCCCGCCTCACACCTGTCAATCTACATCCCCCCCGCCTCACACCTGTCCCTCTACATCCCCCCCGCCTCACACCTGTCCCTCTAAATCCCCCCCGCCTCACACCTGTCCCTCTAAATCCCCCCCCCGCCTCACACCTGTCCCTCTACATCCCCCCCGCCTCACACCTGTCCCTCTACATCCCCCCCGCCTCACACCTGTCCCTCTACATCCCCCCCGCCTCACACCTGTCCCTCTACATCCCCCCCGCCTCACACCTGTCCCTCTACATCCCCCCCCGCCTCACACCTGTCCCTCTACATCCCCCCCCGCCTCACACCTGTCCCTCTACATCCCCCCCGCCTCACACCTGTCCCTCTACTACCCCCCCGCCTCACACCTGTCCCTCTACATCCCCCCCGCCTCACACCTGTCCCTCTACATCTCCCCCGCCTCACACCTGTCCCTCTACATCCCCCCCGCCTCACACCTGTCCCTCTACTACCCCCCCGCCTCACACCTGTCCCTCTACATCCCCCCCGCCTCACACCTGTCCCTCTACTACCCCCCGCCTCACACCTGTCCCTCTACATCCCCCCCGCCTCACACCTGTCCCTCTACATCTCCCCCGCCTCACACCTGTCCCTCTACATCCCCCCCCGCCTCACACCTGTCCTCTACATCCCCCCGCCTCACACCTGTCCCTCTACATCCCCCCCGCCTCACACCTGTCCCTCTACATCCCCCCCGCCTCACACCTGTCCCTCTACATCCCCCCCCGCCTCACACCTGTCCCTCTACATCCCCCCCCGCCTCACACCTGTCCCTCTACATCTCCCCCGCCTCACACCTGTCCCTCTACATCCCCCCCGCCTCACACCTGTCCCTCTACATCCCCCCCGCCTCACACCTGTCCCTCTACATCTCCCCCGCCTCACACCTGTCCCTCTACATCCCCCCCGCCTCACACCTGTCCCTCTACATCCCCCCCGCCTCACACCTGTCCCTCTACATCCCCCCCGCCTCACACCTGTCCCTCTACATCCCCCCCGCCTCACACCTGTCCCTCTACATCCCCCCCGCCTCACACCTGTCCCTCTACATCCCCCCCGCCTCACACCTGTCCCTCTACATCCCCCCCGCCTCACACCTGTCCCTCTACATCCCCCCGCCTCACACCTGTCCCTCTACATCCCCCCCGCCTCACACCTGTCCCTCTACATCTCCCCCGCCTCACACCTGTCCCTCTACATCCCCCCCGCCTCACACCTGTCCCTCTACATCCCCCCCGCCTCACACCTGTCCCTCTACATCCCCCCCGCCTCACACCTGTCCCTCTACATCCCCCCCGCCTCACACCTGTCCCTCTACATCCCCCCGCCTCACACCTGTCCCTCTACATCCCCCCCGCCTCACACCTGTCCCTCTACATCTCCCCCGCCTCACACCTGTCCCTCTACTACCCCCCGCCTCACACCTGTCCCTCTACATCCCCCCCCGCCTCACACCTGTCCCTCTACATCCCCCCGCCTCACACCTGTCCCTCTACATCCCCCCCGCCTCACACCTGTCCCTCTACATCCCCCCCGCCTCACACCTGTCCCTCTACATCCCCCCCCGCCTCACACCTGTCCCTCTACATCCCCCCCGCCTCACACCTGTCCCTCTACATCCCCCCCCGCCTCACACCTGTCCCTCTACATCCCCCCCGCCTCACACCTGTCCTCTACATCCCCCCGCCTCACACCTGTCCCTCTACATCCCCCCCGCCTCACACCTGTCCCTCTACATCCCCCCCGCCTCACACCTGTCCCTCTACATCCCCCCCGCCTCACACCTGTCCCTCTACTACCCCCCGCCTCACACCTGTCCCTCTACATCCCCCCCGCCTCACACCTGTCCCTCTACATCCCCCCCGCCTCACACCTGTCCCTCTACATCCCCCCCGCCTCACACCTGTCCCTCTACATCCCCCCGCCTCACACCTGTCCCTCTACATCCCCCCGCCTCACACCTGTCCCTCTACATCCCCCCCCGCCTCACACCTGTCCCTCTACATCCCCCCGCCTCACACCTGTCCCTCTACATCTCCCCCGCCTCACACCTGTCCCTCTACTACCCCCCGCCTCACACCTGTCCCTCTACATCCCCCCCGCCTCACACCTGTCCCTCTACATCCCCCCCGCCTCACACCTGTCCCTCTACTACCCCCCGCCTCACACCTGTCCCTCTACATCCCCCCGCCTCACACCTGTCCCTCTACATCCCCCCCGCCTCACACCTGTCCCTCTACATCCCCCCCGCCTCACACCTGTCCCTCTACATCCCCCCCGCCTCACACCTGTCCCTCTACATCCCCCCGCCTCACACCTGTCCCTCTACATCCCCCCGCCTCACACCTGTCCCTCTACATCCCCCCCGCCTCACACCTGTCCCTCTACATCCCCCCCGCCTCACACCTGTCCCTCTACATCCCCCCGCCTCACACCTGTCCCTCTACATCCCCCCCGCCTCACACCTGTCCCTCTACATCCCCCCCGCCTCACACCTGTCCCTCTACATCCCCCCCGCCTCACACCTGTCCCTCTACATCCCCCCGCCTCACACCTGTCCCTCTACTACCCCCCGCCTCACACCTGTCCCTCTACTACCCCCCGCCTCACACCTGTCCCTCTACATCCCCCCCGCCTCACACCTGTCCCTCTACATCCCCCCCGCCTCACACCTGTCCCTCTACATCCCCCCCGCCTCACACCTGTCCCTCTACTACCCCCCGCCTCACACCTGTCCCTCTACATCCCCCCCGCCTCACACCTGTCCCTCTACATCCCCCCCGCCTCACACCTGTCCCTCTACTACCCCCGCCTCACACCTGTCCCTCTACATCCCCCCGCCTCACACCTGTCCCTCTACATCCCCCCGCCTCACACCTGTCCCTCTACATCCCCCCCGCCTCACACCTGTCCCTCTACATCCCCCCGCCTCACACCTGTCCCTCTACATCCCCCCCGCCTCACACCTGTCCCTCTACTACCCCCCGCCTCACACCTGTCCCTCTACATCCCCCCCGCCTCACACCTGTCCCTCTACATCCCCCCGCCTCACACCTGTCCCTCTACTACCCCCCGCCTCACACCTGTCCCTCTACTACCCCCCGCCTCACACCTGTCCCTCTACATCCCCCCCGCCTCACACCTGTCCCTCTACATCCCCCCCGCCTCACACCTGTCCCTCTACATCCCCCCCGCCTCACACCTGTCCCTCTACTATCACACCTGTCCCTCTACATCCCCCCCGCCTCACACCTGTCCCTCTACTACCCCCCCGCCTCACACCTGTCCCTCTACATCCCCCCGCCTCACACCTGTCCCTCTACATCCCCCCCGCCTCACACCTGTCCCTCTACATCCCCCCCCCGCCTCACACCTGTCCCTCTACATCCCCCCCCCGCCCTCACACCTGTCCCTCTACATCCCCCCCCGCCTCACACCTGTCCCTCTACTACCCCCCGCCTCACACCTGTCCCTCTACATCCCCCCCGCCTCACACCTGTCCCTCTACACCCCCCCGCCTCACACCTGTCCTCTACTACACCCCGCCCTCACACCTGTCCCTCTACATCCCCCCCGCCTCACACCTGTCCCTCTACATCCCCCCCGCCTCACACCTGTCCCTCTACATCCCCCCCGCCTCACACCTGTCCCTCTACATCCCCCCAGCCTCACACCTGTCCCTCTACATCCCCCCCGCCTCACACCTGTCCTCTACATCCCCCCCGCCTCACACCTGTCCCTCTACATCCCCCCCGCCTCACACCTGTCCCTCTACATCTCCCCCGCCTCACACCTGTCCCTCTACATCCCCCCCGCCTCACACCTGTCCCTCTACATCCCCCCCGCCTCACACCTGTCCCTCTACATCCCCCCCGCCTCACACCTGTCCCTCTACATCCCCCCCGCCTCACACCTGTCCCTCTACATCCCCCCCGCCTCACACCTGTCCCTCTACATCCCCCCGCCTCACACCTGTCCCTCTACATCCCCCCCGCCTCACACCTGTCCCTCTACATCCCCCCCACCTCACACCTGTCCCTCTACATCCCCCCGCCTCACACCTGTCCCTCTACTACCCCCCCGCCTCACACCTGTCCCTCTACTACCCCCCGCCTCACACCTGTCCCTCTACATCCCCCCCGCCTCACACCTGTCCCTCTACATCCCCCCCGCCTCACACCTGTCCCTCTACATCCCCCCCGCCTCACACCTGTCCCTCTACATCCCCCCCGCCTCACACCTGTCCCTCTACATCCCCCCCGCCTCACACCTGTCCCTCTACATCCCCCCCGCCTCACACCTGTCCCTCTACATCCCCCCCGCCTCACACCTGTCCCTCTACATCCCCCCCGCCTCACACCTGTCCCTCTACATCCCCCCCGCCTCACACCTGTCCCTCTACATCCCCCCCGCCTCACACCTGTCCCTCTACATCCCCCCCGCCTCACACCTGTCCCTCTACATCCCCCCCGCCTCACACCTGTCCCTCTACATCTCCCCCGCCTCACACCTGTCCCTCTACATCCCCCCCTCCTCACACCTGTCCCTCTACATCCCCCCCGCCTCACACCTGTCCCTCTACATCCCCCCCGCCTCACACCTGTCCCTCTACATCCCCCCCGCCTCACACCTGTCCCTCTACATCCCCCCCCGCCTCACACCTGTCCCTCTACATCCCCCCGCCTCACACCTGTCCCTCTACTACCCCCCCGCCTCACACCTGTCCCTCTACATCCCCCCCGCCTCACACCTGTCCCTCTACTACCCCCCGCCTCACACCTGTCCCTCTACATCCCCCCCGCCTCACACCTGTCCCTCTACATCCCCCCCGCCTCACACCTGTCCCTCTACATCCCCCCCCCGCCTCACACCTGTCCCTCTACATCCCCCCCGCCTCACACCTGTCCCTCTACATCCCCCCCGCCTCACACCTGTCCCTCTACATCCCCCCCGCCTCACACCTGTCCCTCTACATCCCCCCCCGCCTCACACTGTCCCTCTACATCCCCCCCGCCTCACACCTGTCCCTCTACATCCCCCCCGCCTCACACCTGTCCCTCTACATCCCCCCCCGCCTCACACCTGTCCCTCTACATCCCCCCCCGCCTCACACCTGTCCCTCTACATCCCCCCCGCCTCACACCTGTCCCTCTACATCCCCCCCCCGCCTCACACCTGTCCCTCTACATCCCCCCGCCTCACACCTGTCCCTCTACATCTCCCCCGCCTCACACCTGTCCCTCTACATCCCCCCCGCCTCACACCTGTCCCTCTACATCCCCCCCGCCTCACACCTGTCCCTCTACATCCCCCCCGCCTCACACCTGTCCCTCTACATCCCCCCCGCCTCACACCTGTCCCTCTACATCCCCCCGCCTCACACCTGTCCCTCTACATCTCCCCCGCCTCACACCTGTCCCTCTACATCCCCCCCGCCTCACACCTGTCCCTCTACTACCCCCCCGCCTCACACCTGTCCCTCTACATCCCCCCCGCCTCACACCTGTCCCTCTACATCCCCCCCGCCTCACACCTGTCCCTCTACATCCCCCCCGCCTCACACCTGTCCCTCTACATCTCCCCCGCCTCACACCTGTCCCTCTACATCCCCCCGCCTCACACCTGTCCCTCTACTACCCCCCCGCCTCACACCTGTCCCTCTACATCCCCCCCGCCTCACACCTGTCCCTCTACATCCCCCCCGCCTCACACCTGTCCTCTACATCCCCCCCGCCTCACACCTGTCCCTCTACATCCCCCCCGCCTCACACCTGTCCCTCTACATCCCCCCCGCCTCACACCTGTCCCTCTACATCCCCCCCGCCTCACACCTGTCCCTCTACATCCCCCCCGCCTAACACCTGTCCCTCTACATCCCCCCCGCCTCACACCTGTCCTCTACATCCCCCCGCCTCACACCTGTCCCTCTACATCCCCCCCGCCTCACACCTGTCCCTCTACATCCCCCCCGCCTCACACCTGTCCCTCTACTACCCCCCGCCTCACACCTGTCCCTCTACATCCCCCCCGCCTCACACCTGTCCCTCTACATCCCCCCCGCCTAACACCTGTCCCTCTACATCCCCCCCGCCTCACACCTGTCCCTCTACATCCCCCCCTGCCCCTCTGTCAGCTCCTCTCTCATTGGTCTCTCTTTCTCCCCTCATTTCTAGGCCCTCCTCCCTCTCCTGACCCCCTGTCAGTCTTTCTGACAGTCTACCCCCCGCCCCTCCCCATGTATTGCCCCTCAGGGGGTCACACACACGTCTAGGCCCTCATACCGGACAATCACACACAGCCGCATCCTCCAGTCTCCGCCATCTTGGATCGGGGACAGCCGGAAGTAGCTCTGACACATGGCGCATGCGCAGAATTATGGCTGTAGGAGAGGGCCGTCCTCCTTATTAGATCCCGCCTACAGCCGGCTGATTGGAGGAGAGCGGTGTCACTCGAGATCAACTCCTTATTTATTGGCTAATTTTAAATAGGGCGGGGCGTTGCCTGGGAGACAGTTACGAGGAGACGAGACGCTGAGGAGAGAAGACGGAGAGCCGGAGGTGAGTCTCCCATAGCAACCGGCCTGTGAGGGGGGGACCGGGGGGACCGGGGGGACCGGGGGACCGGGGGAGGGGGGTGTACAGAGAGGACCGGGGAGAGTCTGTACAGAGAGGACCGGGGGGAGTCTGTACAGAGAGGACCGGGGAGAGAGTCTGTACAGAGAGGACCGGGGGGAGTCTGTACAGAGAGGGGAGAGTCTGTACAGAGAGGACCGGGGAGAGTCTGTACAGAGAGGACCGGGGGGAGTCTGTACAGAGAGGACCGGGGAGAGTCTGTACAGAGAGGACCGGGGAGAGTCTGTACAGAGAGGACCGGGAGAGTCTGTACAGAGAGGACCGGGGAGAGTCTGTACAGAGAGGACCGGGGAGAGTCTGTACAGAGAGGGGAGAGTCTGTACAGAGAGGACCGGGGAGAGTCTGTACAGAGAGGACCGGGGAGAGTCTGTACAGAGAGGACCGGGGAGAGTCTGTACAGAGAGGACCGGGGAGAGTCTGTACAGAGAGGACCGGGGAGAGTCTGTACAGAGAGGAGAGGGGAGAGTCTGTACAGAGAGGACCGGGGAGAGTCTGTACAGAGAGGACCGGGGAGAGTCTGTACAGAGAGGACCGGGGAGAGTCTGTACAGAGAGGACCGGGGAGAGTCTGTACAGAGAGGGGAGAGTCTGTACAGAGAGGACCGGGGAGAGTCTGTACAGAGAGGACCGGGGAGAGTCTGTACAGAGAGGACCGGGGAGAGTCTGTACAGAGAGGACCGGGGAGAGTCTGTACAGAGAGGACCGGGGAGAGTCTGTACAGAGAGGACGGGGAGAGTCTGTACAGAGAGGACCGGGAGAGTCTGTACAGAGAGGACCGGGGAGAGTCTGTACAGAGAGGACCGGGGGGAGAGTCTGTACAGAGAGGGGAGAGTCTGTACAGAGAGGACCGGGGAGAGTCTGTACAGAGAGGACCGGGGAGAGTCTGTACAGAGAGGACCGGGGAGAGTCTGTACAGAGAGGACCGGGGAGAGTCTGTACAGAGAGGGGAGAGTCTGTACAGAGAGGACCGGGGAGAGTCTGTACAGAGAGGGGAGAGTCTGTACAGAGAGGACCGGGGAGAGTCTGTACAGAGAGGACCGGGGAGAGTCTGTACAGAGAGGACCGGGGGGAGAGTCTGTACAGAGAGGGGAGAGTCTGTACAGAGAGGACCGGGGAGAGTCTGTACAGAGAGGGAGAGTCTGTACAGAGAGGACCGGGGAGAGTCTGTACAGAGAGGGGAGAGTCTGTACAGAGAGGACCGGGGGAGTCTGTACAGAGAGGACCGGGAGAGTCTGTACAGAGAGGACCGGGGAGAGTCTGTACAGAGAGGGGAGAGTCTGTACAGAGAGGGGAGAGTCTGTACAGAGAGGGGAGAGTCTGTACAGAGAGGACCGGGGAGAGTCTGTACAGAGAGGACCGGGGAGAGTCTGTACAGAGAGGACCGGGGGGAGTCTGTACAGAGAGGACCGGGGAGAGTCTGTACAGAGAGGACCGGGGAGAGTCTGTACAGAGAGGACCGGGGAGAGTCTGTACAGAGAGGACCGGGGGAGAGTCTGTACAGAGAGGACCGGGGAGAGTCTGTACAGAGAGGACCGGGGAGAGTCTGTACAGAGAGGACCGGGGAGAGTCTGTACAGAGAGGACCGGGGAGAGTCTGTACAGAGAGGACCGGGGAGAGTCTGTACAGAGAGGACCGGGGAGAGTCTGTACAGAGAGGACCGGGGGGGGAGTCTGTACAGAGAGGACCGGGAGAGTCTGTACAGAGAGGACCGGGGAGAGTCTGTACAGAGAGGACCGGGGAGAGAGTCTGTACAGAGAGGACCGGGGGGAGTCTGTACAGAGAGGGGAGAGTCTGTACAGAGAGGACCGGGGGAGAGTCTGTACAGAGAGGACCGGGGGAGTCTGTACAGAGAGGACCGGGGAGAGTCTGTACAGAGAGGACCGGGAGAGTCTGTACAGAGAGGACCGGGGAGAGTCTGTACAGAGAGGACCGGGGAGAGTCTGTACAGAGAGGACGGGGGAGAGTCTGTACAGAGAGGGGAGAGTCTGTACAGAGAGGACCGGGGAGAGTCTGTACAGAGAGGACCGGGGAGAGTCTGTACAGAGAGGACCGGGGAGAGTCTGTACAGAGAGGACCGGGGAGAGTCTGTACAGAGAGGACCGGGGAGAGTCTGTACAGAGAGGAGCCGGGAGAGTCTGTACAGAGAGGACCGGGGAGAGTCTGTACAGAGAGGACCGGGGAGAGTCTGTACAGAGAGGACCGGGGAGAGTCTGTACAGAGAGGACCGGGGAGAGTCTGTACAGAGAGGGGAGAGTCTGTACAGAGAGGACCGGGGAGAGTCTGTACAGAGAGGACCGGGGAGAGTCTGTACAGAGAGGACCGGGGAGAGTCTGTACAGAGAGGACCGGGGAGAGTCTGTACAGAGAGGACCGGGGAGAGTCTGTACAGAGAGGACCGGGGAGAGTCTGTACAGAGAGGACCGGGAGAGTCTGTACAGAGAGGACCGGGGAGAGTCTGTACAGAGAGGACCGGGGGGAGAGTCTGTACAGAGAGGGGAGAGTCTGTACAGAGAGGACCGGGGAGAGTCTGTACAGAGAGGACCGGGGAGAGTCTGTACAGAGAGGACCGGGGAGAGTCTGTACAGAGAGGACCGGGGAGAGTCTGTACAGAGAGGGGAGAGTCTGTACAGAGAGGACCGGGGAGAGTCTGTACAGAGAGGGGGAGAGTCTGTACAGAGAGGACCGGGGAGAGTCTGTACAGAGAGGACCGGGAGAGTCTGTACAGAGAGGACCGGGGGAGAGTCTGTACAGAGAGGGGAGAGTCTGTACAGAGAGGACCGGGGAGAGTCTGTACAGAGAGGGGGAGAGTCTGTACAGAGAGGACCGGGGAGAGTCTGTACAGAGAGGGGAGAGTCTGTACAGAGAGGACCGGGGGGAGTCTGTACAGAGAGGACCGGGGAGAGTCTGTACAGAGAGGACCGGGGAGAGTCTGTACAGAGACCGGGGAGAGTCTGTACAGAGAGGGGAGAGTCTGTACAGAGAGGGGAGAGTCTGTACAGAGAGGACCGGGGAGAGTCTGTACAGAGAGGACCGGGGAGAGTCTGTACAGAGAGGACCGGGGAGAGTCTGTACAGAGAGGACCGGGGAGAGTCTGTACAGAGAGGACCGGGGAGAGTCTGTACAGAGAGGACCGGGGAGAGTCTGTACAGAGAGGACCGGGGGAGAGTCTGTACAGAGAGGACCGGGGGAGAGTCTGTACAGAGAGGACCGGGGAGAGTCTGTACAGAGAGGACCGGGGAGAGTCTGTACAGAGAGGACCGGGGAGAGTCTGTACAGAGAGGACCGGGGAGAGTCTGTACAGAGAGGACCGGGGAGAGTCTGTACAGAGAGGACCGGGGGGGAGTCTGTACAGAGAGGACCGGGGAGAGTCTGTACAGAGAGGAGAAGGGGAGAGTCTGTACAGAGAGGGACCGGGGGGGAGAGTCTGTACAGAGAGGACCGGGGAGAGTCTGTACAGAGAGGACCGGGGAGAGTCTGTACAGAGAGGACGGGGGAGAGTCTGTACAGAGAGGACCGGGGAGAGTCTGTACAGAGAGGACCGGGGGAGTCTGTACAGAGAGGACCGGGGGAGTCTGTACAGAGAGGACCGGGGAGAGTCTGTACAGAGAGGACCGGGGAGAGTCTGTACAGAGAGGACCGGGGAGAGTCTGTACAGAGAGGGGAGAGTCTGTACAGAGAGGACCGGGGAGAGTCTGTACAGAGAGGACCGGGAGAGTCTGTACAGAGAGGGGAGAGTCTGTACAGAGAGGACCGGGGAGAGTCTGTACAGAGAGGACCGGGGAGAGTCTGTACAGAGAGGACCGGGGAGAGTCTGTACAGAGAGGACCGGGGAGAGTCTGTACAGAGAGGACCGGGGGGAGTCTGTACAGAGAGGACCGGGGAGAGTCTGTACAGAGAGGACCGGGGGGAGTCTGTACAGAGAGGACCGGGGAGAGTCTGTACAGAGAGGACCGGGGAGAGTCTGTACAGAGAGGACCGGGGAGAGTCTGTACGACAGAGAGGACCGGGGGGAGTCTGTACAGAGAGGACCGGGGAGAGTCTGTACAGAGAGGACCGGGGAGAGTCTGTACAGAGAGGGGAGAGTCCTGTACAGAGAGGACCGGGGAGAGTCTGTACAGAGAGGACCGGGGAGGGGGGCTGTACAGAGAGGGGAGAGTCTGTACAGAGAGGGGAGAGTCTGTACAGAGAGGGGAGAGTCTGTACAGAGAGGACCGGGGAGAGTCTGTACAGAGAGGACCGGGGGAGAGTCTGTACAGAGAGGGGAGAGTCTGTACAGAGAGGACCGGGGAGAGTCTGTACAGAGAGGACCGGGGGGAGTCTGTACAGAGAGGACCGGGGAGAGTCTGTACAGAGAGGACCGGGGGGGGAGTCTGTACAGAGAGGGGAGAGTCTGTACAGAGAGGACTGGGGAGAGTCTGTACAGAGAGGACCGGGGAGAGTCTGTACAGAGAGGACCGGGGAGAGTCTGTACAGAGAGGGGAGAGTCTGTACAGAGAGGACCGGGGGAGAGTCTGTACAGAGAGGACCGGGGAGAGTCTGTACAGAGAGGGGAGAGTCTGTACAGAGAGGACCGGGGAGAGTCTGTACAGAGAGGACCGGGGAGAGTCTGTACAGAGAGGACCGGGGAGAGTCTGTACAGAGAGGGGAGAGTCTGTACAGAGAGGACCGGGGAGAGTCTGTACAGAGAGGACCGGGGAGAGTCTGTACAGAGAGGACCGGGGAGAGTCTGTACAGAGAGGACCGGGGAGAGTCTGTACAGAGAGGGGAGAGTCTGTACAGAGAGGACCGGGGGGAGTCTGTACAGAGAGGACCGGGGAGAGTCTGTACAGAGAGGACCGGGGAGAGTCTGTACAGAGAGGACCGGGGAGAGTCTGTACAGAGAGGACCCGGGGGAGAGTCTGTACAGAGAGGACCGGGGAGAGTCTGTACAGAGAGGACCGGGGAGAGTCTGTACAGAGAGGACCGGGGAGAGTCTGTACAGAGAGGACCGGGGAGAGTCTGTACAGAGAGGACCGGGGAGAGTCTGTACAGAGAGGACCGGGGGGAGTCTGTACAGAGAGGACCGGGGAGAGTCTGTACAGAGAGGACCGGGGGGAGTCTGTACAGAGAGGACCGGGGGGAGTCTGTACAGAGAGGACCGGGGAGAGTCTGTACAGAGAGGACCGGGGAGAGTCTGTACAGAGAGGGGAGAGTCTGTACAGAGAGGACCGGGGAGAGTCTGTACAGAGAGGGGAGAGTCTGTACAGAGAGGACCGGGGAGAGTCTGTACAGAGAGGACCGGGGAGAGTCTGTACAGAGAGGACCGGGGAGAGTCTGTACAGAGAGGACCGGGGAGAGTCTGTACAGAGAGGACCGGGGGGAGTCTGTACAGAGAGGGGAGAGTCTGTACAGAGAGGACCGGGGAGAGTCTGTACAGAGAGGACCGGGGGGAGTCTGTACAGAGAGGACCGGGGGGAGTCTGTACAGAGAGGGGAGAGTCTGTACAGAGAGGACCGGGGGAGAGTCTGTACAGAGAGGACCGGGGGGAGAGTCTGTACAGAGAGGACCGGGGAGAGTCTGTACAGAGAGGACCGGGGGGAGAGTCTGTACAGAGAGGACCGGGGAGAGTCTGTACAGAGAGGACCGGGGGGAGTCTGTACAGAGAGGACCGGGGGGGGGAGTCTGTACAGAGAGGACCGGGGAGAGTCTGTACAGAGAGGACCGGGGGAGTCTGTACAGAGAGGGGAGAGTCTGTACAGAGAGGACCGGGGAGAGTCTGTACAGAGAGGACCGGGGGGAGTCTGTACAGAGAGGGGAGAGTCTGTACAGAGAGGACCGGGGAGAGTCTGTACAGAGAGGACGGGGGAGAGTCTGTACAGAGAGGACCGGGGAGAGTCTGTACAGAGAGGACCGGGGGAGAGTCTGTACAGAGAGGACCGGGGAGAGTCTGTACAGAGAGGACCGGGGGGAGTCTGTACAGAGAGGACCGGGGGGGGAGTCTGTACAGAGAGGACCGGGGAGAGTCTGTACAGAGAGGACCGGGGAGAGTCTGTACAGAGAGGACCGGGGGGGAGTCTGTACAGAGAGGACCGGGGGGAGTCTGTACAGAGAGGACCGGGGGAGTCTGTACAGAGAGGACCGGGGGGAGTCTGTACAGAGAGGACCGGGGAGAGTCTGTACAGAGAGGACCGGGGAGAGTCTGTACAGAGAGGGGAGAGTCTGTACAGAGAGGACCGGGGAGAGTCTGTACAGAGAGGGGGGAGTCTGTACAGAGAGGACCGGGGAGAGTCTGTACAGAGAGGACCGGGGGGAGTCTGTACAGAGAGGACCGGGGAGAGTCTGTACAGAGAGGACCGGGGAGAGTCTGTACAGAGAGGACCGGGGGGAGAGTCTGTACAGAGAGGACCGGGGAGAGTCTGTACAGAGAGGACCGGGGAGAGTCTGTACAGAGAGGACCGGGGAGAGTCTGTACAGAGAGGACCGGGGAGAGTCTGTACAGAGAGGACCGGGGGGAGTCTGTACAGAGAGGGGAGAGTCTGTACAGAGAGGACCGGGGAGAGTCTGTACAGAGAGGACCGGGGAGAGTCTGTACAGAGAGGACCGGGGGGAGAGTCTGTACAGAGAGGACCGGGGAGAGTCTGTACAGAGAGGACCGGGGAGAGTCTGTACAGAGAGGGGAGAGTCTGTACAGAGAGGACCGGGGAGAGTCTGTACAGAGAGGACGGGGAGAGTCTGTACAGAGAGGGGAGAGTCTGTACAGAGAGGGGAGAGTCTGTACAGAGAGGACCGGGGAGAGTCTGTACAGAGAGGACCGGGGAGAGTCTGTACAGAGAGGGGAGAGTCTGTACAGAGAGGACCGGGGAGAGTCTGTACAGAGAGGACCGGGGAGAGTCTGTACAGAGAGGGGAGAGTCTGTACAGAGAGGACCGGGGAGAGTCTGTACAGAGAGGGGAGAGTCTGTACAGAGAGGACCGGGGAGAGTCTGTACAGAGAGGGGAGAGTCTGTACAGAGAGGACCGGGGAGAGTCTGTACAGAGAGGGGAGAGTCTGTACAGAGAGGGGAGAGTCTGTACAGAGAGGACCGGGGAGAGTCTGTACAGAGAGGACCGGGGAGAGTCTGTACAGAGAGGGGAGAGTCTGTACAGAGAGGACCGGGGAGAGTCTGTACAGAGAGGACCGGGGAGAGTCTGTACAGAGAGGGAGAGTTGTACAGAGAGGGGAGAGTCTGTACAGAGACCGGGGAGAGTCTGTACAGAGAGGACCGGGAGAGTCTGTACAGAGAGGACCGGGGAGAGTCTGTACAGAGAGGGGAGAGTCTGTACAGAGAGGGGAGAGTCTGTACAGAGAGGACCGGGGAGAGTCTGTACAGAGAGGGGAGAGTCTGTACAGAGAGGACCGGGGAGAGTCTGTACAGAGAGGACCGGGGAGAGTCTGTACAGAGAGGACCGGGGAGAGTCTGTACAGAGAGGGGAGAGTCTGTACAGAGAGGGGAGAGTCTGTACAGAGAGGACCGGGGGAGAGTCTGTACAGAGAGGGGAGAGTCTGTACAGAGAGGACCGGGGAGAGTCTGTACAGAGAGGGGAGAGTCTGTACAGAGAGGGGAGAGTCTGTACAGAGAGGACCGGGGAGAGTCTGTACAGAGAGGGGAGAGTCTGTACAGAGAGGACCGGGAGAGTCTGTACAGAGAGGGAGAGTCTGTACAGAGAGGACCGGGGAGAGTCTGTACAGAGAGGACCGGGGAGAGTCTGTACAGAGAGGACCGGGGAGAGTCTGTACAGAGAGGGGAGAGTCTGTACAGAGAGGGGGAGAGTCTGTACAGAGAGGACGGGGAGAGTCTGTACAGAGAGGGGAGAGTCTGTACAGAGAGGACCGGGGAGAGTCTGTACAGAGAGGGGAGAGTCTGTACAGAGAGGGGAGAGTCTGTACAGAGAGGACCGGGGAGAGTCTGTACAGAGAGGGGAGAGTCTGTACAGAGAGGACCGGGGAGAGTCTGTACAGAGAGGGGAGAGTCTGTACAGAGAGGACCGGGGAGAGTCTGTACAGAGAGGACCGGGGAGAGTCTGTACAGAGAGGACCGGGAGAGTCTGTACAGAGAGGGGAGAGTCTGTACAGAGAGGGGAGAGTCTGTACAGAGAGGACCGGGGAGAGTCTGTACAGAGAGGACCGGGGGGAGAGTCTGTACAGAGAGGACCGGGGAGAGTCTGTACAGAGAGGACCGGGGAGAGTCTGTACAGAGAGGACCGGGAGAGTCTGTACAGAGAGGGGAGAGTCTGTACAGAGAGGACCGGGGAGAGTCTGTACAGAGAGGACCGGGGAGAGTCTGTACAGAGAGGACCGGGGGGAGTCTGTACAGAGAGGACCGGGGAGAGTCTGTACAGAGAGGACCGGGGAGAGTCTGTACAGAGAGGGGAGAGTCTGTACAGAGAGGACCGGGGAGAGTCTGTACAGAGAGGACCGGGGAGAGTCTGTACAGAGAGGACCGGGGAGAGTCTGTACAGAGAGGGGGAGAGTCTGTACAGAGAGGACCGGGGAGAGTCTGTACAGAGAGGACCGGGGAGGGGGGTCGTACAGAGAGGGGAGAGTCTGTACAGAGAGGACCGGGGAGAGTCTGTACAGAGAGGGGAGAGTCTGTACAGAGAGGACCGGGGAGAGTCTGTACAGAGAGGACCGGGGGGAGTCTGTACAGAGAGGACCGGGGGAGAGTCTGTACAGAGAGGACCGGGGAGAGTCTGTACAGAGAGGACGGGGGGGAGTCTGTACAGAGAGGACCGGGGGGGGAGTCTGTACAGAGAGGACCGGGGGGAGTCTGTACAGAGAGGACCGGGGGGAGTCTGTACAGAGAGGACCGGGGAGAGTCTGTACAGAGAGGACCGGGGAGAGTCTGTACAGAGAGGACCGGGGAGAGTCTGTACAGAGAGGACCGGGGGGAGAGTCTGTACAGAGAGGACCGGGGAGAGTCTGTACAGAGAGGGGAGAGTCTGTACAGAGAGGACCGGGGAGAGTCTGTACAGAGAGGACCGGGGAGAGTCTGTACAGAGAGGACCGGGGGGAGTCTGTACAGAGAGGACCGGGGGGAGAGTCTGTACAGAGAGGACCGGGGAGAGTCTGTACAGAGAGGACCGGGGAGAGTCTGTACAGAGAGGACCGGGGAGAGTCTGTACAGAGAGGACCGGGGAGAGTCTGTACAGAGAGGACCGGGGAGAGTCTGTACAGAGAGGACCGGGGAGAGTCTGTACAGAGAGGACCGGGGGGAGTCTGTACAGAGAGGACCGGGGGGAGGTCTGTACAGAGAGGACCGGGGGGGAGTCTGTACAGAGAGGGGAGAGTCTGTACAGAGAGGACCGGGGGAGAGTCTGTACAGAGAGGACCGGGGAGAGTCTGTACAGAGAGGACCGGGGAGAGTCTGTACAGAGAGGGGAGAGTCTGTACAGAGAGGACCGGGGAGAGTCTGTACAGAGAGGACCGGGGAGAGTCTGTACAGAGAGGACCGGGGGGAGTCTGTACAGAGAGGACCGGGGGGGAGTCTGTACAGAGAGGGGGAGAGTCTGTACAGAGAGGACCGGGGAGAGTCTGTACAGAGAGGACCGGGGAGAGTCTGTACAGAGAGGACCGGGGAGAGTCTGTACAGAGAGGACCGGGGAGAGTCTGTACAGAGAGGACCGGGGGAGAGTCTGTACAGAGAGGACCGGGGAGAGTCTGTACAGAGAGGGGGAGAGTCTGTACAGAGAGGGGAGAGTCTGTACAGAGAGGACCGGGGAGAGTCTGTACAGAGAGGGGAGAGTCTGTACAGAGAGGACCGGGGGAGAGTCTGTACAGAGACGGGGAGAGTCTGTACAGAGAGGGGAGAGTCTGTACAGAGAGGACCGGGGGGAGAGTCTGTACAGAGAGGACCGGGGAGAGTCTGTACAGAGAGGGGGAGAGTCTGTACAGAGAGGACCGGGGAGAGTCTGTACAGAGAGGACCGGGGAGAGTCTGTACAGAGAGGACCGGGGGAGTCTGTACAGAGAGGACCGGGGGGAGTCTGTACAGAGAGGACCGGGGGAGTCTGTACAGAGAGGACCGGGGGGAGTCTGTACAGAGAGGACCGGGGAGAGTCTGTACAGAGAGGACAGAGGGGAGAGTCTGTACAGAGAGGACCGGGGAGAGTCTGTACAGAGAGGACCGGGGGGAGTCTGTACAGAGAGGACCGGGGGGGGAGTCTGTACAGAGAGGGGAGAGTCTGTACAGAGAGGACCGGGGAGAGTCTGTACAGAGAGGACCGGGGAGAGTCTGTACAGAGAGGGGAGAGTCTGTACAGAGAGGGGAGAGTCTGTACAGAGAGGACCGGGGGGAGAGTCTGTACAGAGAGGACCGGGGAGAGTCTGTACAGAGAGGACCGGGGGAGAGTCTGTACAGAGAGGACCGGGGGAGAGTCTGTACAGAGAGGGGAGAGTCTGTACAGAGAGGACCGGGGGGAGTCTGTACAGAGAGGACCGGGGGGAGTCTGTACAGAGAGGACCGGGGGAGTCTGTACAGAGAGGACCGGGGAGAGTCTGTACAGAGAGGGGAGAGTCTGTACAGAGAGGACCGGGGGGAGAGTCTGTACAGAGAGGACCGGGGGAGAGTCTGTACAGAGAGGACCGGGGAGAGTCTGTACAGAGAGGACCGGGGAGAGTCTGTACAGAGAGGACCGGGGAGAGTCTGTACAGAGAGGGGAGAGTCTGTACAGAGAGGACCGGGGGAGAGTCTGTACAGAGAGGACCGGGAGAGTCTGTACAGAGAGGACCGGGGAGAGTCTGTACAGAGAGGACCGGGGAGAGTCTGTACAGAGAGGGGAGAGTCTGTACAGAGAGGACCGGGGGGAGTCTGTACAGAGAGGGGGAGAGTCTGTACAGAGAGGACCGGGGGGAGAGTCTGTACAGAGAGGACCGGGGGGAGAGTCTGTACAGAGAGGACCGGGGAGAGTCTGTACAGAGAGGACCGGGGAGAGTCTGTACAGAGAGGACCGGGGAGAGTCTGTACAGAGAGGGGAGAGTCTGTACAGAGAGGACCGGGGGAGTCTGTACAGAGAGGGGAGAGTCTGTACAGAGAGGACCGGGGGAGAGTCTGTACAGAGAGGACCGGGGGGAGAGTCTGTACAGAGAGGACCGGGGAGAGTCTGTACAGAGAGGACCGGGGGGAGTCTGTACAGAGAGGACCGGGGGGGAGTCTGTACAGAGAGGGGGAGAGTCTGTACAGAGAGGACCGGGGAGAGTCTGTACAGAGAGGACCGGGGAGAGTCTGTACAGAGAGGACCGGGGAGAGTCTGTACAGAGAGGACCGGGGAGAGTCTGTACAGAGAGGGAGAGTCTGTACAGAGAGGACCGGGAGAGTCTGTACAGAGAGGGGAGAGTCTGTACAGAGAGGGGAGAGTCTGTACAGAGAGGACCGGGGAGAGTCTGTACAGAGAGGGGAGAGTCTGTACAGAGAGGACCGGGGAGAGTCTGTACAGAGAGGGGAGAGTCTGTACAGAGAGGGGAGAGTCTGTACAGAGAGGACCGGGGAGAGTCTGTACAGAGAGGGGGAGAGTCTGTACAGAGAGGAGAGGGAGAGGTCTGTACAGAGAGGAGAGGGGGAGAGTCTGTACAGAGAGGACCGGGGAGAGTCTGTACAGAGAGGACCGGGGAGAGTCTGTACAGAGAGGGACCGGGGAGAGTCTGTACAGAGAGGACCGGGGAGAGTCTGTACAGAGAGGACCGGGGGGAGTCTGTACAGAGAGGACCGGGGAGAGTCTGTACAGAGAGGGGAGAGTCTGTACAGAGAGGACCGGGGAGAGTCTGTACAGAGAGGGGAGAGTCTGTACAGAGAGGAGAGGGGAGAGTCTGTACAGAGAGGACCGGGGAGAGTCTGTACAGAGAGGACCGGGGAGAGTCTGTACAGAGAGGACCGGGGGAGAGTCTGTACAGAGAGGACCGGGAGAGTCTGTACAGAGAGGACCGGGGGGAGTCTGTACAGAGAGGACCGGGGAGAGTCTGTACAGAGAGGGGAGAGTCTGTACAGAGAGGACCGGGGAGAGTCTGTACAGAGAGGGGAGAGTCTGTACAGAGAGGACCGGGGAGAGTCTGTACAGAGAGGCCCGGGAGAGTCTGTACAGAGAGGACCGGGGAGAGTCTGTACAGAGCGGGGAGAGTCTGTACAGAGAGGACCGGGGAGAGTCCTGTACAGAGAGGACCGGGGGAGAGTCTGTACAGAGAGGGGAGAGTCTGTACAGAGAGGACGGGGAGAGTCTGTACAGAGAGGACCGGGGGGAGTCTGTACAGAGAGGACCGGGGCAGTCTGTACAGAGAGGGGAGAGTCTGTACAGAGAGGATCGGGGAGAGTCTGTACAGAGAGGACCGGGGGGAGTCTGTACAGAGAGGGGAGAGTCTGTACAGAGAGGATCGGGGAGAGTCTGTACAGAGAGGACCGGGGAGTCTGTACAGAGAGGGGAGAGTCTGTACAGAGAGGACCGGGGAGAGTCTGTACAGAGAGGACCGGGGAGAGTCTGTACAGAGAGGACCGGGGGAGTCTGTACAGAGAGGACCGGGGAGAGTCTGTACAGAGAGGGGAGAGTCTGTACAGAGAGGACCGGGGAGAGTCTGTACAGAGAGGGGAGAGTCTGTACAGAGAGGACCGGGGAGAGTCTGTACAGAGAGGGGAGAGTCTGTACAGAGAGGACCGGGGAGAGTCTGTACAGAGAGGACCGGGGAGAGTCTGTACAGAGAGGACCGGGGGAGAGTCTGTACAGAGAGGACCGGGGGAGAGTCTGTACAGAGAGGACCGGGGAGAGTCTGTACAGAGAGGGGAGAGTCTGTACAGAGAGGACCGGGGAGAGTCTGTACAGAGAGGACCGGGGAGAGTCTGTACAGAGAGGGGAGAGTCTGTACAGAGAGGACCGGGGGAGTCTGTACAGAGAGGACCGGGGAGAGTCTGTACAGAGAGGACCGGGGAGAGTCTGTACAGAGAGGACCGGGAGAGTCTGTACAGAGAGGACCGGGGAGAGTCTGTACAGAGAGGACCGGGGAGAGTCTGTACAGAGAGGGGAGAGTCTGTACAGAGAGGACCGGGGAGAGTCTGTACAGAGAGGACCGGGGAGAGTCTGTACAGAGAGACCGGGAGAGTCTGTACAGAGAGGACCGGGGAGAGTCTGTACAGAGAGGGGGGAGTCTGTACAGAGAGGACCGGGAGAGTCTGTACAGAGAGGGGAGAGTCTGTACAGAGAGGACCGGGGAGAGTCTGTACAGAGAGGGGAGAGTCTGTACAGAGAGGACCGGGAGAGTCTGTACAGAGAGGGGAGAGTCTGTACAGAGAGGACAGGGGAGAGTCTGTACAGAGAGGACCGGGGAGAGTCTGTACAGAGAGGACCGGGGAGAGTCTGTACAGAGAGGACCGGGGAGAGTCTGTACAGAGAGGACCGGGGAGAGTCTGTACAGAGAGGACCGGGGAGAGTCTGTACAGAGAGGACCGGGGAGGAGTCTGTACAGAGAGGACCGGGGAGAGTCTGTACAGAGAGGACCGGGGAGAGTCTGTACAGAGAGGGGAGAGTCTGTACAGAGAGGACCGGGGAGAGTCTGTACAGAGAGGGGAGAGTCTGTACAGAGAGGACCGGGGAGAGTCTGTACAGAGAGGACCGGGGAGAGTCTGTACAGAGAGGACCGGGGGAGAGTCTGTACAGAGAGGGAGAGTCTGTACAGAGAGGACCGGGGAGAGTCTGTACAGAGAGGACCGGGGAGAGTCTGTACAGAGAGGGGAGAGTCTGTACAGAGAGGACCGGGGAGAGTCTGTACAGAGAGGACCGGGGAGAGTCTGTACAGAGAGGACCGGGGGAGTCTGTACAGAGAGGGGAGAGTCTGTACAGAGAGGATCGGGGAGAGTCTGTACAGAGAGGACCGGGGGGGAGTCTGTACAGAGAGGGGGAGAGTCTGTACAGAGAGGATCGGGGAGAGTCTGTACAGAGAGGACCGGGGGAGTCTGTACAGAGAGGGGGAGAGTCTGTACAGAGAGGACCGGGGAGAGGTCTGTACAGAGAGGACCGGGGAGAGTCTGTACAGAGAGGACCGGGGGGAGTCTGTACAGAGAGGACCGGGGAGAGTCTGTACAGAGAGGGGGAGAGTCTGTACAGAGAGGACTCGGGGAGAGTCTGTACAGAGAGGGGGAGAGTCTGTACAGAGAGGACCGGGGAGAGTCTGTACAGAGAGGACCGGGGAGAGTCTGTACAGAGAGGGACCGGGGGGGAGAGTCTGTACAGAGAGGACCGGGGGAGAGTCTGTACAGAGAGGACCGGGGAGAGTGTCTGTACAGAGAGGACCGGGGAGAGTCTGTACAGAGAGGACCGGGGAGAGTCTGTACAGAGAGGGGAGAGTCTGTACAGAGAGGACCGGGGAGAGTCTGTACAGAGAGGACCGGGGGAGAGTCTGTACAGAGAGGACCGGGGGGAGAGTCTGTACAGAGAGGGGGAGAGTCTGTACAGAGAGGACCGGGGGGAGTCTGTACAGAGAGGACCGGGGGGAGTCTGTACAGAGAGGACCGGGGAGAGTCTGTACAGAGAGGACCGGGGAGAGTCTGTACAGAGAGGACCGGGGAGAGTCTGTACAGAGAGGATCGGGGAGAGTCTGTACAGAGAGGACCGGGGGGAGAGTCTGTACAGAGAGGACCGGGGGGAGAGTCTGTACAGAGAGGACTGGGGAGAGTC